>NC_138771.1:623776164-624006164 GCF_965119305.1 Pelophylax lessonae
AAAAACACAGAATTGTTGACATTGTTGCAGATTTATTAAAAAAGAAAAACTGAAATATCACATGGTCCTAAGTATTCAGACCCTTTGCTGTGACACTCATATATTTAACTCAGGTGCTTTCCATTTCTTGAGATGGTTCTACACCTTCATTTGAGTCCAGCTGTGTTTGATTATACTGATTGGACTTGATTAGGAAAGCCACACACCTGTCTATATAAGACCTTCCAGATCACAATGCATGTCAGAGCAAATGAGAATCATGAGGTCAAAGGAACTGCCCGAAGAGCTCAGAGACAGAATTGTGGCAAGGCACAGATCTGGCCAAGGTTACAAAAAGATTTCTGCTGCACTTAAGGTTCCTAAGAGCACAGTGGCCTCCATAATCCTCAAATGGAAGACGTTTGGGACGACCAGAACCCTTCCTAGAGCTGGCCGTCCGGCCAAACTGAGCTATCGGGGGAGAAGAGCCTTGGTGAAAGAGGTAAAGAAGAACCCAAAGATCACTGTGGCTGAGCTCCAGAGATGCAGTCAGGAGATGGGAGAAAGTTGTAGAAAGTCAACCATCACTGCAGCCCTCCAGCAGTCGGGGCTTTATGGCAGAGTGGCCCGACGGAAGCCTCTCCTCAGTGTAAGACACATGAAAGCCCGCATGGAGTTTGCTAAAAAAACACCTGAAGGACTCCAAGATGGTGAGAAATAAGATTCTCTGGTCTGATAAGACCAAAATAGAACTTTTTGGCCTTAATTCTAAGCGGTATGTGTGGAGAAAACCAGGCACTGCTCATCACCTTTCCAATACAGTCCCAACAGTGAAGCATGGTGGTGGCAGCATCATGCTGTGGGGGTGTTTTTCAGCTGCAGGGACAGGACGACTGGTTGCAATCGAGGGAAAGATGAATGTGGCCAAGTACAGGGATATCCTGGACAAAAACCTTCTCCAGAGTGCTCTGGACCTCAGACTGGGCCGAAGGTTTACCTTCCAACAAGACAATGACCCTAAGCACACAGCTAAAATAACGAAGGAGTGGCTTCACAACAACTCAGTGACTGTTCTTGAATGGCCCAGCCAGAGCCCTGACTTAAACCCAATTGAGCATCTCTGGAGAGACCTAAAAATGGCTGTCCACCAACGTTTACCATCCAACCTGACAGAACTGGAGAGGATCTGCAAGGAGGAATGGCAGAGGATCCCCAAATCCAGGTGTGAAAGACTTGTTGCATCTTTCCCAAAAAGACTCCTGGCTGTATTAGATCAAAAGGGGGCTTCTACTAAATACTGAGCAAAGGGTCTGAATACTTAGGACCATGTGATATTTTAGTTTTTCTTT
Source organism: Pelophylax lessonae (assembly GCF_965119305.1). Lineage (NCBI taxonomy): Eukaryota > Metazoa > Chordata > Amphibia > Anura > Ranidae > Pelophylax > Pelophylax lessonae. The sequence goes on from NC_138771.1 coordinate 623,777,493, forward strand.
TTTAATAAATCTGCAACAATGTCAACAATTCTGTGTTTTTCTGTCAGTATGGGGTGCTATGTGTACATTCATGAGGAAGAAGAATGAACTTAAATGATTTTAGCCAATGGCTGCAATATAACAAAGAGTGAAAAATTTAAGGGGGGTCTGAATACTTTCCGTACCCACTGTATATATAATATTTATCTAAGTTATACTGGTTCTTATATTTAATTGATGCAATGTCTTACCTGATTATATAGAGCAGTTGTAGCGTATTTACAGTATGAATATATGATTGCCCTAAAATGCAACCAGTGCAAATAACCGAAAAATTGTATACGGTACCTATAGGGGTATACTTACTGTATCTATCAGTATGCATGGCAGCATTCTGATAGGTAGTTTTGCCCCTCGCTGAATTGATAGGACCGACTATCAACTAAATAAAGCTGACTCTACGCTAGATTTCTGAACGGACGTTTGTATGACCATACATTCGATGACTTAACCCTTTCACTCCCACCTGCATAAGGCTAATGGGCCATACACACTATACAATTGTCTTTAGATTATTTCCTTTAGATTTACCAAAACCATATAATATGAGGTCAAATCTAAACTCTTTCAATGTGTATGGAATCAGGCAGGCCCTTGCACTACATAGTTGAAGGTAAAGGCCCGTACACACGTAGCGATTGTCGGCCGTAAATATTCAGCCGCCGAACGATCGGCCGATTGTCGGCTTGTTAGTATGATGCTTTCGACAACCGACTGCGACTTTTCGGCTGAACAGAATCGGGTGTGCAGGCTATAAAATTTTTGTTGGCCGTCACCAGAACGGCCGATTGTTCCTCAGTCAGTACAGAATTCGGCCGACAAACAGCAGATTAGCAAGACTGGGAATGCTCAGAAAAGAAAAAACACACGGAAAGTCAACCATCACATGACATCACTTCTGCAGTTGTTGGCCGACAAAATTCGTGTGCGGTCTTTAGCACTTTTCAACCGACAGGACAGCACCGGACAAAAGACGGCCGATCGTTCGGCCGACATTCGGTACGCGTGTAATCTAAAGGAAATCTAACAACAAAAGTTGTATAGTGTGTATCCAGCTTTACATTGGTGGCAGTGAGAGGCTTAAGGCCACCAATGTTGTGATTTGTTCTCTTTAACCAGTTCTGAATCGGAAGGATTTACCCCCTTAATGACCAGGCCATTTTTTGTGATTCTGCATTGCGTTACTAACGGACAATTGCGCGGTTGTGCGACGCTGTACCCAAATAAAATTGATGTCATTTTTTTTCTCACAAATAGAGCTTTATTTTGGTGGTATTTGATCACCAATGCAATTTTTATTTTTTTGCGCTATAAACAAAAAAAAAAGCGACAATTCTGAAAAAAAAAAAAAAAAAAAAACAATATTTTTCACTTTCTGCTATATGACATTCCCAAAAAAAAATGTAAAAATCAGTTTTTTTTCATCCTTTTAGGCCATTGTAAATTCTGCTACATATTTTTTGGTAAAAAAAGAAAACCCCAATAAGCGTATTTTGATTGGTTTGCGCAAAAATAATCGCATCTACAAACTAGGGGAAAGATTTATGTCATTTTTATTTATTTTTTACCAGTAATGGCGGCGATCAACGATTTTTTGCGGGACTGCAACTTTGCGGCGGACAGATCGGACCCCTAACTGACATTTTGACACTTTTGGGGGGGGACCAGTGACATTACTACAGTAATCGGTGCTAAAAATATGCACTGTTACTGTAATAATGACACTGGCAGGTAAGGGGTTAACCCAGGGGTGATCAAAGGGTTAAGTGTGAGCCTAGGGTGTGTTTTCTAACTGTGGGGGGATGGGTCAATGGAATCAATATAGACATGTATTTCTAAATTGGAGGAACACATGAGCTCTGCATTGATAGCTGAGAGAACAATGGTCAGCTGTGTTTATAACAGCAGACCGCCATTCTCACTCCACGGGGAGCGATCGCGGGTGCCCGGTGGCCCCGTGGATCGGCTTCCCTGCTGAGGAGTGGGCGTGCGCGCGCCCCCAGGATCGCTCCCGCGTACCGCCTTACAGGTATGGCAATTCACGGGAACCTGACGAACTGCCACTGTATATAGGCGGCGGCTCGTCGGCAAGTGGTTAAAGAGATTCGCCCTCTCTATTTTTCCTGCTTACTATTATCATTGAAAGTAAAATAAAACCCCAAATTTTGGGCTGTCCCCAGAAAAGTAATAGAGGAGAAATCTTCCAATGGGGACACTAGTTCTGGTAAGCTGGGGGTCTCCAAGAAATTCCTTTAATTTGCAGGGATTTCTTCTCTCTTCCTGTTTGGCTATGGGACAGGAAGTGAAGGGAAATCTCCACAATGGGACGCAGATGGTGAAAAAAAAAAAAAAAAATCTGCCAGGGGTTATAACTCTCCCTTACTCTATCCAAAATGAAAAAAAAAAAAAAAGTTTTGCCTATAGTTCTACTTTAAAGTGTTACTAAACCCAGGAGCCTGCATTCCCTATATCTGGTCTCCCACAGTACACAGAACATGGAAATGCAATTATTTTAGTAAATATAAACTGCTAAATACCTTTTCCCATCAGCAGTATATAGCAGTCTTGTGACTTCTATCAGTGTCTGGTTAAAGCTTGTAGGAGGAGTTTTCATTCTCCTCTTACTGACTATGAGGCTGCAGGACCCCTGACCTTCTGTCTGGACAAAGTGTCCCCAAGGCTCTGTCATATCAGGAGATGATTAAGGGACACCAGAAGAAGGGGAAGGCAGAGAAGACAGGATCAAACAGCGTTTTACACAATGTAGAGGATTAACCCCTTAGGTTCCACAATGGGTATAACAAGCATTCTTTACTGCATATACAGACTGCTTTCATTTTGTGGGTTTAGTAACACTTTAGGCATTCATACAAATATCATATAGTAACCAAAATGCCAGGATAACATGGTAAGGTCCTACAGGTATGCTAGTTTGGTCTGTGGTTGGCCCAGGCTGAGGGGAAAGAGTTAATGTGCATGCTGTTGTTCCCGGGCTTTTTGGATCCAGTCTGCCCCCTTGTGATATAAAAAGGGGGAAGGCTGAGGTCCGGGGGCCCGCTCTGAGCCGTACATGCTGTGATCGCGTTGAAGGAGGACTGCTGTGCCTTGAAGTCTGCTTGAAAGCACCGGTGATCTGGAGGACAGCCAAGACATGGACCACGCCACCTATGGACTACCACCTGTAAAGGTATGACTGGGCAGCCAACCAGTTATAGCTACACTTAGGTTATGGAAGTTGTTCATGTTGAACTGTAATGCCAAAGACTTTTAAGTAAAGTTGCATCAACTTTTCTAAGCTTGGTCTGAAGTTATTCAAAGGAGTGCATGATGGTCCTGGTGTATGAAGAGAACTTGGGTCAGTAAAGCACACACGGGGTAGGAAGCATAATCATTACAAAAGGTTTACTTGGCAAGTCTAGCGGAAGACTAATGCACCTGCCATGGGTAATCAAGAACTAGAGCAAGTTACAGTGCAGCCAGTTGTGAAGCGTGGTACATGGTTGAGGTGATGGGTTCTCTGATAGTGAGGGAGTTGGTGATATGCTCCCCCCCCCCAGCAGTCAGTCTACTGTAGCAACCAGGGCCAAAACCATGACCCTTTGCCTGGTCACATCATTCGGGAAGGAAGGAATTAAGAAGAGCATACAATGAGGTCCATGCTAATGCTTAGTGGAACCCCATTCTGTTACTGGAAGGGAAGGTAACAGAGGTAAGCTGGACTGGTGGAGAGGGCTCGGGCTCAGCAACGTCTCTCCTAAATTCAACGTACATCAGCAAAGACATGGAACACATCAGGAAGGACATGGAACACATCAGGAAGGACATGGAACACGCCACCTATGGACTACCACCTGTAAAGGTATGACTGGGCAGCCAACCAGTTATAGCTACACTTAGGTTATGGAAGTTGTTCATGTTGAACTGTAATGCCAAAGACTTTTAAGTAAAGTTGCACCAACTCTTCTAAGCCTGGTCTGAAGTTATTCAAATGGGTGCATGATGGTCCTGGTGTATGAAGAGAACTTGGGTCAGTAAAGCACACACGGGGTAGGAAGCATAATCATTACAAAAGGTTTACTCAGCAAGTCTAGCGGAAGACTAATGCAGTTGCCATGGGCAATCAAGTACTAGAGCAAGTTACAGTGCAGCCAGTTGTGAAGCGTGGTACATGGTTGAGGTGATGGGTTCTCTGATAGTGGAGGAGTTGGTGATCTGGCTCCCCCCCATCAGTCAGTCTACTGTAGCAATCAGGGCCAAACCCATGACCCTTAGCCTGGTCACATTGTACAGAAAGGAAGGAATTAAGAAGAGCACACAATGAGGTCCATGCTAATGCTCAGCGGAACCCCATTCTGTTACTGGAAGGGAAGGTAATAGAGGTAAGCTGGACTGGTGGAGAGGTTTCGGGATAAGCAACGTCTCTCCTAAATTCAACGTACATCAGCAAGGACATGGAACACATCAGGAAGGACATGGAACACGCCACCTATGGACTACCACCTGCAAAGGTATGACTGGGTAGGCAACCAGTTATAGCTACACTTAGGTTATGGAAGTTGTTCATGTTGAACTGTAATGCCAAAGACTTTTAAGGAAAGTTACACCAACTCTTCTAAGCCTGGTCTGAAGTTATTCAAAGGGGTGCATGAAGGTCCTGGTGTATGAAGAGAACTTGGGTCAGGAAAGCACACATGGGGTAGGAAGCATAATCATTACAAAAGGTTTACACGGCAAGTCTAGCAGGAAGACTACTGCAGTTGCCATGGGCAATCAAGTACTAGAGCAAGTTACAGTGCAGCCAGTTGTGAAGTGTGGTACATGGTTGAGGTGATGGGTTCTCTGATAGTGAGGAAGTTGGGCTCCCTCCCCAGCAGTCGGTCTGCCGTAGCAACTGGGGCCAAACCCATGACCCTTAGCCTGGTCACATTGTACGGGAAGGAAGGAATTAAGAAGAGCATACAATGAGGTCCATGCTAATGCTCAGTGGAACCCCATTCTGTTACTGGAAGGGAAGGTAACACTGGTAAGCTGGACTGGTGGAGAGGTTTCGGGATCAGCAACGTCTCTCCTAAACTCAACGTACATCAGCAAAGGTGTGTGCTTACACGGGACAGCACTCTCATAGGAACTTTGTACATTTATTACTGCACACAGTGACATGGCTCATCTCTATGTTGGAGAACCGCCATGATGTTTGATTTCTACATGACTGCGGTCCCTGCTTGGTCCCGGGCATTGATGAGCACAAGGAAAGGTACCCCCTGAGTTGGCCCTGCCTGCATGCACATGGTTTAGATCGGCTATGTGTCCCTTCTATTATATCTGTAGGTGGAATAAATGTCTAATGGCGGTAATCTCCTAGATCCCCCCAGTGATCTGATGACTGCAATCATATCTGGCAGTGCTGGAAGCACATGGAGTATGGTGGCTTCTCTCATGGAGAAAACAAAGCACTGACCCTATTAAAGTCCATTCTACCAATATACAGACATCCCTTTTATTTCCACCAGTACATGAGAATCTTAGGAAAAAGTTTTCGATATCTCTAAAACCAGACAGACAGACAGACAGAGTGAGTGAGTGTATATAGGAGATCAGTAGATATTTCTGTCCTACCTGTGACCTTACAGAATGTAGGGGTGGCATTTCCTCCCTGTGTAGTACCTGTCTGTGCTGTGTTATGGAAGTATTGATAGATAATATTACATTTAGTCATCATGTACACACAGAGAAGGAGAGATCTATCTGTACACAGAACAATACAATTCTCCGTATCCCAGTTCCTGTATCTGTCATTGTCAACTTTCACATAGTGACCTGATATAGACATGAGGACATTGTCACCATCCAGGTGACATGTACTGAGCTTGTGTCCCCAGAGCAAATCCTCATCCAACCAACTCTATCTATCTAACTATTGATCTATCTATCTGTCTGTCTATCTGTCTGTCTATCATTTTTATGTATCTATCATCGATATTTCATCAATAATATCTACCCATTGATCTCCCTAGTTATCTATCATTCTATTTTGTATGTATCTATCATCTATATTTAATCAATTATATCTACTGTATCTATCTATCTATCTATCTATCTATCTATCTATCTATCTATCTATCTATCTATCTATCTATCTATCTATCTATCTATCTATCTATCTATCTATCTATCTATCTATCTATCTATCTATCTATCTATCTATCATTTTTATGTATCTATCATCGATATTTCATCAATAATATCTACCCATTGATCTCCCTAGTTATCTATCATTCTATTTTGTATGTATGTATCTATCATCTTTATTTAATCAATTATATCTACTCTATCTATATATCTATCTATCTTTAATCTATCTAACTGTATTCAAGGCCTGTCTATTGCTTTTTGATCTATCTATTATTCTATTTTGTATGTGTGTATTTATATTTCATCAATCCTCTTTATCTATCTATCTATCTATCTATCTATCTATCTATCTATCTATCTATCTATCTATCTATCTATCTATCTATCTATCTATCTATCTATCTATCTATCTATCTATCTATCTATCTATCTATCTATCTATCTATCATTTTTATATATCTATCATCGATATTTCATCAATAATATCTATCCATCGATCTACCTAGTTATCTATCTATCTATCTATCTATCTATCTATCTATCTATCTATCTATCTATCTATCTATCTATCTATCTATCTATCTATCTATCTATCTATCTATCTATCTATCTATCTATCTATCATTTTTATGTATCTATCATCGATATTTCATCAATAATATCTACCCATTAATCCACCTAGTTATCTATCATTATATTTTGTATGTATCTATCATCTATGTTGAATCAATTCTATCTATCTATCTAACTTTAAACTATCTATATGTCTTTAAGTCTGTCTATTACTTAGTGATCTATCTACCATTCTTATTTGTATGTATGTATCAATCTTATCATCTATCTATCTATCTATCTATCTATCTGTCTGTCTGTCTGTCTGTCTGTCTGTCTATCTATCATTTTTATGTATCTATCATCGATATTTCATCAATAAAATCTACCCATTGATCTCCCTAGTTATCTATCATTCTATTTTGTATGTATGTATCTATCATCTTTATTTAATCAATTATATCTACTCTATCTATCTATCTATCTATCTATCTATCTATCTATCTATCTATCTATCTATCTATCTATCTATCTATCTATCTATCTATCTATCTATCTATCTATCTATCTATCTATCTATCTATCTATCTATCTATCTGTAGTCGGGTATTTCCGGTGACTTTGGTGGCACTCACGTGTTTGGATGGTGTGGTTGGGTGTCTGATGATGATTGTCACTTTATTCGGGAAGTTTGGCACCTCCTGTCCTCTGTCGGTCCTCTTCATGGGATGTCCCTCATTGTTTGTCCTTTGTCTGTCCCTTGTCACGCAGCCCCCTTGTAGAGAAGACCGGCCATGTCATAGATGTGTATCTATGTGTCTGTGTGTCTGTCCATTCATTGACAGAAGTTTCTGTCTGTTCTCTGTGCTCCTCTGATGGTCTTTGTTCTCCTCATCTGTGTCCCATTTCCTCCTCCAGTCCTCTTCTTTCTCTAGTTTTCTGTCCTCTCTCCCTCCCTCCCCCTCTGTCTCTATCCCTCCTTCTCCTCCCCGTCTCTGACACTCTATCTCCTCTTCTTACTCCTCCTGGTCTGTCTATTCTTGCTCCATGTCTCTCAGATCTCAGTGCTCTCCTCTCCCTGGAGCCCCCTCTCTGCCTCCCCTCCTTTATGACTCTTTCTCCCTCTCTTCTTACTTCTCCATCTGTCCTCAGAATTCTTTCCTAACAAAAGTGCTATTTAGTGATCCCGCTGTTATTCACCAGGAGAGGAGAGGGGGAGGAGAGAAAGGAGCCTGGATGGAGAATCTCATCCCCTAGACACAGGGAACTTCATAACTCCTAATTCAACCTGAGAGAAAAGAGAAAGAAAGAAAGAGAGAGAGAGAGAGACAGAGAGGGGGGGGGGTGAAAGAGAGAGAGATAAAGAGAGAGAGACAGAGAGAGAGAGAGACAGAGAGAGAGAGAGACAGAGAGAGCAACAGAGAGAGACAGAGAGAGAGAGCGAAAGAGAGAGAGTGAGAGAGATCGAGATAGAAAAAGAGAGAGCAAAAGAGAAAAAGTAAGAGAGAAAGCGCGCAAGAGAGAATTGGAAAGAAAAAACAAAAAAGAGAGCGAATGAGAAAAAGAAAGAGAGAGAGAATATGAGAGAGAGATAGAAAGAGAGACAGAGAGAGCGAGAGAGAGACAGAGAGAGCGAGAGAGAGACAGAGAATGAGAAAGAGACAGAGAATGAGAGAGAGAGACAGAGAATGAGAGAGAGAGACAGAGAATGAGAGAGAGAGAAAGAGAGAATGAGAGAGAGACAGAGAATGAGAGAGACAGAGAATGAGAAAAAGAAAGAAAGAGAGAATATTAGAGAGAGATAGAAAGAGAGACTGAGAGAGAGACAGAGTGAGAGAGAGACAGAGAATGAGAGAGACGGAGAATGAGAGAGAGACGGAGAATGAGAGAGAGACGGAGAATGAGAGAGAGAGAGAGAGAGAGAGAATGAGAGGGACATGAAAAACTGAGGACTTAAAAATCCTTTACATGGACCCACCCCCCATTCCCCTTTATATTACCCCCCCCCCCCCAACTCATCTGCTTTGGCAATGCTAAAATGTATTTGGTCCTGCCAATGAAGCTTATTTGAATTTGAATGAGAGAGAGACAGAGAATGAGAGAGACGGAGAATGAGAGAGACGGAGAATGAGAGAGAGAATGAGAGAGAGAATGAGAGAGAGAGAGAGAGAGAATGAGAGAGACAGAGAATGAGAGAGACAGAGAATGAGAGAGACAGAGAATGAGAGAGACGGAGAATGAGAGAGAGACGGAGAATGAGAGAGAGACAGAGAATGAGAGAGAGACAGAGAATGAGAGAGAGACAGAGAATGAGAGAGACAGAGAGATTGAATGAGAGCTCTAGAGAGTGGGAGAGAGTGAGAGAGAAAGAAAGAGAGAGAAAGAGAAAAAGAGCGAAAGAGAAAAAGAGAGCGAGAAAGCACACGAGAGAGAATTAGAAAGAAAGAACAAAAAGAGAGAGAGAATGAGAAAAAGAAAGAGCGAGAAAGCATGCGAGAGAGAATTAGAAAGAAAGAACAAAAAGAGAGAGAGAATGAGAAAAAGAAAGAGAGCGAGAGAGTATGAGAGAAAGAGAGAGACAGAGAATGAGAGAGACAGAGAATGAGAGAAAGACAGAGCGAGAGAATAAGAGAGACAGAGAGATTGAATGAGAGAGAAATATAGAGAGAAAATGAGAGAGACATACACAGAAAATGAGAGAGACACACAGAGAACTAGAGAAAGAGAGAGACAGAGAATGAGAAAGAGGCAGAGAGAGAGAAAGAGAGAGACAAAGAGATTGAATGAGAGAGAGAGAGAGATAGAGGGGGAATGAGAGAGAGAGACACAGAGAATGAGAGAGAGAGAGAAAGAAAGAATGAGAGAGAACCAGAGAGAATGAGAGAGAGAGAATGAGAGGGAGAGAGAGACAGAGAGATAGAAAGAAAGAATGAGAGAGAGAATGAATTAAGAAGGACAGAGAGAATGAGAGCGAGAGAGAGAGACTACCTCTTCTATACTTTGATCTGGGGTGTCTTACCCCCTCTTCTGCAGGAGAACAACCAGTTCTTAACCTTTTTCCTTCCACAGACCTGTAGACATCATGATCTTAACCCTTTTCCTTGTGAAAGAAACAATTAAGAATTGTGTATACTGCACTAGGAAGTCCAGAATCTGGAAAAAGAGCACTAAAAATACAGCTGTATATATATTCAAATTAGAAATGTGAAAAAAATGTCAACAAATTCGAGTGTACAAAATATACCTAATTGGCGTATAAAAGTGATATGTGCATATATGTGTGAACATAAAAAATGTATAATAACGGTGGTACAGAAAGTACGGATAAATACTAATATTTAAAGGATGTGTGCATAAGTGGCTGTACAAAATATTGATCAAAACATAAACTGTATAAAAATCGACATCATACAATATAAAGACTATGGACAAATTAAAGTGCTCTGTGTATATCAAAGTACCACAACTAAAATCACACACTGGGGTATAAAGGTGAGGTGAATAATGGGTGCAAACATGGTATATAGCAGCCAATAAAAAGCAATAAAAAGTCCAATATAGGTGCTGGTGTCTATACGAAAGGTGTGGTGACCGTAAAGAAATATATATATACAAGTATGATGAGCAAAGTTCAATGTTGATAGCAGGTGACGATTATCTTATAACAAACTATAAGGAGTGACCCCGTGGTGGGCGGTGAGGTGCTGGGTGATCCCTCTAGTAAATAGCGCACTCACCAGAAATACCCACCCCACACAGGGGTATATAGCGGGTATATAAATATATCCTGCAGCCAGAGAGATCCTGGTGTACTCGCCTAATCCTGGGTGGGGACGTCCTGGAAGATATCTGAAGGGTCCTAGATGAAAGGAAGGTTCCCCAAGAAGGGTGGCCGGGATCTACTGGGCTGCTATCAGTAGTAGTGATGATCAAACTTTTCAAAAGTTCGGTTCGGCCAGAACATCCGAACTTCCCGAAAGTTCGGCCCGGATTTCAGAACCCCATTGAAATCAATGGGACCCGAACTTCGGTAATCAAAAAATACCATTTTGAAGCCCTAAAACCCAATAAATGCCCCTAAAAAGTGCCTAGGGTTCTGGGTCATGCCCCAGGGACTATTAATTACACAAAAAAAAAAAAGAGATTTTTGGATTTTGACTTTGGATTTAGTGTCTGGGTGGTCTAAAAAGTGTACCTGTGAAGTTTCAGCTCTGTAGCATGTCCAGAACCAGAAAAAAAAAAGATTGTTTGTATTTTGTCACTTATAGAACAGGGATATGGCTCTGCTATTTTCACACTTTGCCGGTTTAGTATCAAGCGTTTTTTGGGCATTTTTTGGAGGTTATTGGAGGCAGGCATAACATCAGAACTTCTGTGTAGGGGTATATATACACACATACTTATATGTATATATACACATACACATATATAGGTGTGAAAGGAGCAGAACACTATACTTGCGCTAATGAAATAATTAACACTAATATGGCTCCGCTCCTATCACACCTATATATGTGTAAGTGTAAAATACATATAAGTGTGTGTGTATATATACCCCTATACAGAAGTTCAGATGTTTTACCTGCCTCCAAAGACCCCAAAAAATGCCCAAAAAAACCCTGCAATAACACACCTGGGCGTTTTTTTTTTGGCGCAGGCGTTTTTTTTTTGGCATTTTTTTGGGGTCTTTGGAGGCATGCAAAACATCTGAACTTCTGTATAGGGGTATATATACACACACACTTATATGTATTTTACACTTACACACATATAGGTGTGATAGGAACCCCCTGAGTTGGCATCAGATGATGTTTTAAACATTATTAAACCTGTTCATACGGTATCACACTATTGTGCCTTTCCATTATTTATTACCCCCTGGTATATTACTACGAGTGATACCCCGTGGATATTTGGACGCCCACTTCCTACTGATAGGAGCCCAGTAGATCCCGGCCACCCTTCTTGGGGAACCTTCCTTTCATCTAGGACCCTTCAGATATCTTCCAGGACGTCCCCACCCAGGATTAGGCGAGGACACCAGGATCTCTCTGGCTGCAGGATATATTTATATACCCGCTCTATACCCCTGTGTGGGGTAAGTATTTCTGGTGAGTGCGCTATTTACTAGAGGGATCACCCAGCACCTCACCGCCCACCACGGGGTCACTCCTTATAGTTTGTTATAAGATAATCGTCACCTGCTATCAACATTGAACTTTGCTCATCATACTTGTATATATATATTTCTTTACGGTCACCACACCTTTCGTATAGACACCAGCACCTATATTGGACTTTTTATTGCTTTTTATTGGCTGCTATATACTCTGTTTGCACCCATTACTCACTTCACCTTTATACCCCAGTGTGTGATTTTAGTTGTGGTACTTTGATATACACAGAGCACTTTAATTTGTCCATAGTCTTTATATTGTATGATGTCGATTTTTATACAGTTTATGTTTTGATCAATATTTTGTACAGCCACTTATGCACACATCCTTTATCCACTTGCCGTCTGCTCACTCGAGCACTACTGCGGCAAAGTGGTTCGTTATCATCTGGCGACGTAGACCTACGTCGCCAGACACTCCCCTTTCTCAGTGGCGTGCGTGCGCTGCCGGAGGCTCGCTTCCGCTGTATTCAGTCACAGCGGGAGTCGGGCCAGGGTAGGGTCTTCCCCGATCGTCCGGGAATCGAGTGTGGAGATCCGCCTGCTTGTGTAAACACAAGCGGGCGGATCTCCTAAGTGACAGGCAGGGTCAGATTGCAGGGTTCAGGTGTGTGGTTATGATTCTGAATAAGCGATTTTTATCGTGAAACGCGTCAACCCGACACGTCTGTCCGTGTATTGCACTGTCTGTCTGCTGTCTGTTGGATTTATGGAGAATAAAGGAGTCCTAAGGATTTTTATTTAACATCTTTGAGTGCGGTCTCTCTCTTTTGGATGTCTACATGCTTGGATGGCGGATCTGACCTGCACCGAGTGCTGAACTTGCACCTGAGCGGCTTCTTCTTTGTTTTTGCGTTCAGCATAGCTGAACCCTGGATCTGTCCCTGTGTCACTCAGTCACCTCCCCCCACTCACGTTAGTGAGCACCAGGCATACATTAACCCCTCCCTCTCCAATAAAATTAACCCCTTCCCTGCCAGTGTCATTTTTACAGTAACAGTGCATATATATAGCACCAATTACTGTAGTAATGTCACTGATACCCCCAAAAGTGTAAAAAATGTCAGTCAAGGGTCCGATCTGTCCGCCGCAATGTCGCAGTCCTGCAAAAAAAATCGCAGATTGCCGCCATTACTCGTTAAATAAAAAACACCAAAAATGACAGAAATCTTTTCCTTAGTTTGTAAACGCAATAACTTTTGCGCAAACCAATCAAAATACGCTTATTGTGATTTTTTTTTACCAAACATACTGTAGGTAGCAGAAAACAAATTGGCCAAAAATTTAAAAAAATTTTGATTTTTACATTTTTTGGGGGGGGGGGGGGGGGAATTTCATATAAAAAAATGTGAAAAAATTGTTATTTTTTCAAAATTTACGCTCTTTTTTTGTTTATAGCGCAAAAAGTAAAAATCGCACAGGTGATCAAATACCACCAAAAGAAAGTTCTGTTTGTGGGAAAAAAAGGACATAAATTTCGTTTGGGTATGGCGTCGCACGACCGCGCAATTGTCAGTTAAAGTCGCACAGTGCCGAATCGCAAAAAGTGGCCCAGACGTAAGACAGCAAAATCCTCCGGTGGTAAAGTGGTTAAATATTAGTATTTATCCGTACTTTCTGTACCACCGTTATTATACATTTTTTATGTTCACACATATATGCACATATCACTTTTAAACGCCAATTAGGTATATTTTGTACACTAGAATTTGTTGACATTTTTTTCACATTTCTAATTTAAATATATATACAGCTGTATTTTTAGTGCTCTTTTTCCAGATTCTGGACTTCCTAGTGCAGTATACACAATTCTTAATTGTTTCTTTCACAAGCACTTTATCAACACCCTATAACATCTTTTTAATATTAGGCAGCGCCATCACCCTACCTTTCCTCTCCTTTTAATTTATAGCCTTCGGACTATATTTTAGGGAGGCTGCAGCCTAATTATTTTTATATACTTTTATATATTTATATACATCCTCCTTTTTATCCAAATAGACCATTAGCGCGGAGTTTTATACTATTTAACCCTTTTCCTGCCTAAAATCTGTAGACGCCCATCTCCTTCTCTCCCGTAAACATTTCCATCTTAACCTCTCTGTCACCATAGACCAGTGATGGCGAACCTTGGCACCCCAGATGTTTTGGAACTACATTTTCCATGATGCTCAACTACACTGCAGAGTGCATGAGCATCATGGGAAATTTAGTTCCAAAACATCTGGGGTGCCAAGGTTGGCCATCACTGCCATAGACCTTTAGACTTTCAGCTCCTTGCCCCTCTCTAGCCTCAGACCTATAAACATCTAGCTCCTAACCCCTCTCCTTCCTTAGACCTGTAGACATTCAGCTTCTGATCTCTCACCTGCCTGAGACCTGTACACATCCAGCTTCTTCTCTTACACCTGGCTAAGCAGCCTATACATTATTCATCCTTCAAAAAAATGACCTGATTCCCCCATCCAAACGTTCTAGGCGGATAGGGGCATCCTCCCGCTGTGCCTTTTATTCTAACAGCGGGTAGGCTTCCTTGACATCAGAATACAGTGATCAACACTCCCAGCTATAGCCGGCGGCATAAACTTCTGTACATCCAGCCTGTCCATACATGGATCAAAATTCGGCCAGTCCCTGTTGAACTGGCCAAATTTCAATCCATGTGTGGCTAGCTTAACCACTTTCCGACCGCCGCAAGTACATATACTGCGGTGGTCAACCCCGGCTAGGCAAAGTGACGTACCGGTACGTCACTAGCCTGTCACCGGCTCGTTCCCTACCAAGTCAGTGCATGTGACCGGCGGACCCGATGTCCGCCGGTCACTCGCGATCGTTCGCCGGGAAGGGAGAAAGGCAGACGGCTAATGTAAACAAAGCCGCCTGTCATTCTCCCCTGTGTAAAAATGGAGATCAGACGGTTCTACTATGTAGGACCGTTGATCTCTGTTTTTACACTAGTAGCCATGTCCAATCACAGTTAGAATCACGCCCCTAGGACACACTTAACCCCTCCCTCTCCAATACAGTTAACCCCTTCCCTGCCAGTGTCATTTTTACAGTAACAGTGCATATGTATAGCACTGATTACTGCAGTAATGTCACTGGTAACCCCAAAAGTGTAAAAAATGTCAGTCAAGGGTCCGATCTGTCCGCCGCAATGTCGCAGTCCCTGCAAAAAAAATCTCAGATCGCCGCCATTACTCGTTAAAAAAAAAAACACCAAAAATGACAAAAATCTTTCCCTTTGTTAGTAAACGCGATAACTTTTGTGCAAACCAATCAAAATACGCTTTTTGCGATTTTTTTTTTTACCAAACATATGTAGCATAAAACAAATTGGCCGAAAATGTTAAAAAATTTAGATTTTTACATTTTTTTGGGGGAATTTCATATAAAAATATGTGAAAAATATTGTTATTTTTGCAAAATTGACACTCTTTTTTTGTTTATAGTGCATGATCAAAAAATCGCACAGGTGATCATATACCACCAAAAGAAAGCTCTGTTTGTGGCAAAAAAGGACGTCAAATTCGTTTAGGTACAGCATCGCACGACCGCGCAATTGTCCGTTAAAGTCACGCAGTAAAAAATCGCAAAAAACCCCCTGGTCAGGAAGGGGGTAAAATCTTCCGGGGCTTAAGTGGTTAAGACATGTAGATATCCAGCCCCTAACCCCTCTACTGCCAGAAATCTGAAGCCATTAAGCTTTTGCACACTATCTTGTCTGTGGCCTATAGAGATTCAGATCACAAGCCCTCTCCTGCCTGAGATCTGTAGACATGGAGCTTCTACCACTTTTCCTGCCTGGTACCTGTAGATCCTTAGCTCCTAATCCCTCTCCTGCCAGAGACGATAGACATCCAGCTTCTAACCCCCCTCTGCTTGAAACCTGTAGACATTCAGCTCCCAACCTCTCACATGCCCGAAACCTGTAGTCTTCTAACTCCTAACCTCTTTCCTGCCTGAGACCTGAAGACATTGGGCTCCTACCACTTCTCCTGGCCGGGACTTGTAGACAATTAGCTCCTAAACCTTCTCCTGCCAAAGACCCGTAGACCTTCAGCTCCTACATCCAGGACCTTACTCCTATCCGTCTTGAGATTTGTAGATATCCAGCTTCTACCTGTTCTCCAGCCAGAGACCTGTAGACTTTCAGCCATTAACCACTTTACCACCGGAGGATTTTGCTGTCTTACGTCTGGGCCACTTTTTGCGATTCGGCACTGTGCGAATTTAACTGACAATTGCGCGGTCGTGCAAAACTGCACCCAAACGAAATTTACGTCCTTTTTTCCCCACAAACAGAGCTTTCTTTTGACGGTATTTGATCACCTGTGCGATTTTTACATTTTGCACTATAAACAAAAAAAGAGCGTAAAGTTTGAAAAAATAACAATATTTTTCACATTTTTTTATATGAAATTCCCCCCCCCAAAAAAATGTAAAAATCTAATTTTTTTAAAATCTTTGGCCAATTTGTTTTCTGCTACCTATGTTTGGTAAAAAAAATTGCAATAAGCGTATTTTGTTTGGTTTGTGCAAAAGTTATTGCGTTTACTAACTAAGGGAAAGATTTATGTCATTTTTGGTGTTTTTTTTTTTTAACGAGTAATGGCGGCGATCTGCGATTTTTTTTTGCGGGACTGCGAAATTGTGGCGGACAGATCGGACCCTTGACTGACATTTTTGACACTTTTGGGGGTACCAGTGACATTACTACAGTAATCAGTGCTATAAATATGCACTGTTACTGTAAAAATGACACTGGCAGGGAAGGGGTTAATTTTTATTGGTGATCAAGGGGTTAATGTATGCCTGGTGCTTACTGACGTGTGTGGGGGGAGGGGACTATGTGACACAAGGACAGATCGAGGGTTCAGCTATGCTGAACCCTGCAATCTGACCCTGCCTGTCACTTAGGAGTTCCGCCCGCTTGTGTTTACACAAGCAGGCGGATCTCCACACTCGATTACCTGACGATCGTGGAAGAGCAGCGGCGATCGCCGCCACTCCTCCCCTGGCCCGACTCCCGCTGTGACTGAATATAGCGGGAGTGAGCCTCCGGCGGCCCGAGAAGGGGGAATGTCTGGTGACGTAGGTCTACGTCGCCAGACGTTATCGAGCCACTTTGCCGCAGTACAGCTCTAGTGAGCGGTCGGCAAGTGGTTAATCTCTCTCCTGCCTGAGATCTGGAGACATCCATCTCCTACCCATTCACTAGCTTCTACTCCTTTACCTGCTTGAGACCTGTAGATATGTAGCTCCTAACCCTTCTTCTGCCTGAGGTCTGTAGACATTCAGCTCATAGCCTCTCACCTGCCAGAGACCTGTAGGCTTCTAGCTCCTAACCTCTCTTCTGTGTGAGACCTGTAGAGATCCATTTCCTAACCTCTCTCTTGCCTGACATCTGATGTCCAGTTCCTAATCCCTGACCTGCCTTATACTTGTAGAAATCTTGCTACTAACCACTCTCCTGCCTTAGACTTGTAGACCCTTAGCTCTTACTAACCCTCCTGTCTGAGAGCTGTAGACATTCAGCTCCTAATCCCTCATGTGCCTGAGACATGTGGACATCTATATTCCAGGGGCGTAACTACAGGGGTTGCAGGGGTTGCAATCGCAACCGGGCCCCATGCTCAAGGGGGCCCATGTGGCTCCCCTGTACACCTGAATAGGAGGGGCGGCGGGGGCAGCATGAAGAGAAATCAATGTCCTCCTTTTTTCCTTCTGTAGCTGCAGGAGGAAAATGGAGGAGATTGGTTCCTCTGTACGCTGCCCCCCGCCACTTCTCCTATCCAGTATACTTGTGTTCTGCTGTCTCTGGGCCCCTGTGTGCTCCCCTGGTCCACCCCTCCCCCTTCTGTGCTGCCCCCCCCCCCCTTCAGAATGCTCCCTTCCCTCTCCTGCCGGCTGCTGCAGGGGATGTGTCACAATAGAGAACCAGGAAGGGGTCAGTAAATATGTAATTTACCAGCTCCTTCCTTTTCTGAATGGACAGAGTCATAGTCAGTCACATTGTAAAAAAATTAAATAAAATGATAAAAATAATACAATTAAAATACCAAAAAAAAAGCTACTGACACCAGTGGGTGAACTTCCAGGATCGCAAAGGTCACACTTGCGACAGGGCCCTGGCATTCCACCACCGTCGGTAGTCCCCAAGATGGCAGGAAGGGGGCCCACTGCAGAACTTGTGAAAGGGTCCCGCTGCGGGACCGTAATAAAGGGCCCCGCAATGAGAGTAAAGGGCCCCAGGGGGCCCTTCATGGTTTCTTGCACCGGGGCCCTGAAGGTTCTAGTTACGCCTCTGCTATATTCTACTCCATTCCTGCCCGAAAACTTTAGACATTCAGTTCTCAACATCTCTCTTGCCTGAGATCTGTAGTTATCAGTTCCCATCCACTATCCTGCCTGAGACCTGTAGACATCTAGCTCCTAACTACTCTTCTGCTTAAAATATAGACAACCAGCTCTTAATTACAGTTCTATTCAAAATGATTCAACCCCCACTGAAATTGATTGTTTTGGCCAGTTTTACATTGATTTTGAATATCAGTCATCCTGCTTACAATTAAATCAAAGAGGCACGTGTAGGTCAGACAAATATAACATAACATTTATAATGAAATAACCACAAATGTCTTTTCTGCGCTCACATCATTATCAGTTTTATTCAACCCCCAAGTGACATTCAATCTTAGTACTTAGTACAACATCCTTTTACAGTTATAACAGCTTTTAAACGTGAAGCATAGCTTGACACAAGTGTCTTGCAGCGATCTACGGGTATCTTCGCCCATTCGTCATGGGCAAAAGCCTCCAGTTCAGTCACATTCTTAGGCTTGTGCACTGCAACTGCTTTCTTTAAGTCCCACCAGAGGTTCTCAATCGCATTTAAGTCTGGTGACTGTGATGGCCACTCCAAAATGTTCCAGCCTTTAATCTGCAACCATGCTCTAGTGGACTTGGAGGTATGCTTGGGATCATTGTCCTGTTGAAAGGTCCAACGTCTCCCAAGCCTCAGGTTTGTGACGGACTGCATCACATTGTCATCCAATATCTCCTGGTACTGAAGAGAATTCATGGTACCTTGCACACGCTGAAGCTTCCCTGTACCTGCAGAAGCAAAACAGCCCCAAAGCATGATTGACCCGCCGCCATGCTTCACAGTAGGCAAGGTGTTCTTTTCTTCATAGGCCTTGTTCTTCCTCCTCCAAACATAGCTTTGATCCGTGGGCCCAAACAGTTCTAATTTTGTTTCATCAGTCCACAGAACACTATCCCAAAACTTCTGTGGTTTGTCCACATGACTTTTGGCATACTGCAGTCGACTCTTCTTATTCTTTGGAGACAGCAAGGGGGTGCGCCTGGGAGTTCTGGCATGGAGGCCTTCATTACGCAGTGTGCGCCGTATTGTCTGAGCAGAAACTTCAGTACCCACATCTGACAAATCTTTTCTCAGTTCCTCAGCAGTCACACGGGGACTTTTCTCCACTCTACGCTTCAGGTAGCGCACAGCAGTTGAAGTCAGCATCTTCTTTCTGCCACGACCAGGTAGCGTTTCAACAGTGCCCTTTGCCTAGAATTTGCGAATGATGCTTCCTATGGTGTCTCTTGGTATGTTTAACATCTTTGCAATCTTCTTATAGCCATTGCCCTTCCTGTGAAGAGTAATCACCTCTTCTCTTGTCTTCCTGCACCATTCTCTTGACTTCACCATGTTTGTAACCACACCAGTAAATGTCTAGAAGGAGCTGAGTATCACAGTCATTTTAAAGCTGCCTAATTGGTGCTTATCAGGCTTAATTGCTGCTCCCTTACATCCACAGGTGTTTTCAATACCTGATTGAAAACACTTCAATGAACCTCTGTTCTTCAGAGTGGTAGTCTTTAAGGGGTTGAATAATTTTGTCAATGAAGAATTCACAAAAGAAACATTTACTACTTTATTACAAAACCAATTGATGTCATTTTAGTTGCATATGGTTCTTTAAGAAGTCCTTGTAGGATTTCATTCTGAATACAATTACAAATGTACACTAAATTCCCTAAAACCCTTTACAGCATTGGGGGGGGGGGGGTTGAATAATTTTGAATACAACTGTATTCACCTTCATGAGACCTGTAGACATCCAGTTACTTATCCTTCCATTTTCTGAGATCTGTAGGCATTCAGCTCTTAACCTCTTTCCTACCTGAGGCCTATAGACATTTAGTTCCTAACCTCAGGCCTATAGACATTTAGTTCCTAATGTGAGGCCTATAGACATTTAGTTCCTAACCCCTCTTTCCCAAGATCTGTAGACACCCAGCTCCTAATCCCTTTTTGGTCTGAGACATGTAGAGATCCACCTCCTATCCAGTGGTGTATTTAGGTTTTGTGCTGCCCTAGGCCTGACTAAACTTGTGCACCCCATAATTTAAATATAACCCACCCCTTCCTGTAAAGGCCACACCCCCTTCCTGTTTATGACACGCCCTGTCATCTGTAAACCACAGACCACAACCACAGTCTATCAGTGCCCATCAGTGCAGCTTCATCAGTTCCCATGAGTTCAGCCTCATCAGTGCCCATCAGTGCAGCATATCAGTGCTGCCCTATTAGTGATTTGCCTCCTGGACCCTGCTCTCCAGCCCAATTCGCCCCAGAAGACTGGCACTATACTAAAAGTGTAGCACAAGCTGGCGGGGACCCCTTTCATGCGGGATCTGGGAGGAGGCTGTTTTTTTTCATGTGGGGTACAGCTTTTTTGCTGCCCCCCTGCAAAGTGCCGCCCTAGGCCTGGGCCTTGTAGGCCTAGGCCAAGATTCAGCACTGCTCCTATCCCATCTCCTGCCTGAGACCTGTAGACATTGAGCTCCTAACCCCTTTCCTACCTGAGACATGTAGAACATCTATCTCCTAGATACTCTTCTGCCTAAGATGTGGACAACCAACTCCTAATTTTTTCACCTCCCAGAGACCTTTAGACATCACGTTCCTAACCCCTTGCTTGCCTAAGATCTGTAGATATCTAGCTCCTTTCCTACAGGAGACATAAAGTAATTTAGTTCCTAACCTCAATTGCACAAGATCCAGCACCTATCGCCTCTCCTGCTTACGTCCTGTAGACATGCAGCTCCTAACCACTATCTTGTCTGGGACCTGTAGACACCGTGCCATCCGAGAACTCAACAACATTCTCTGATTTGCACAAATCACGACCTACCACAAACAATCATATTTTAATTATCTAAGTACTTGCATTTCAATTTATTAACTTTTTGCATGAGGTTTAAGTTGTTCAGGCCTGTCTAGTAAAGCAAGGTAAAGAGCATCAACGATGCACAAACTGCAAAAACCCAAAAAGAAAGATTGTATAAAGGACATATAGAGCCTTTGCTGAAAGTGTTAGTTCTGTATGCAGATCAGGAGTTCTGACTTCACTCTGAGTTTCCTGATTTGCATGTTTGTTCCACGTCAGTGACTCGGAATGAAAGCCAGAGAGAACCAGGTAGCTAGCATTTACATAAACAGGTCAATGCCACCCTTCAAACCTCTCTCTGATAAATTGAGACCAGGGAAAGATGCATTTTGCTTGTTACGCAAAGACTTTAAATAAGTCATATACAACTTTTGAATTCTGTGGACTCCCATATTTATTCCAGGCTTTCCAAAAGACAACAATTTAAGTGTGAGTTACAAATCCTCTTCATTTGTGGGCTTGAGAAACATCAAGTATTGAAGTATTGAAGATATACAGTGCTTTGCGAAAGTATTCGGCCCCCTTGAACTTTTTGACCTTTTGCCACATTTCAGGCTTCAAACATAAAGATATAAAACTGTAATTTTTTGTGAAGAATCAACAACAAGTGGGACACAATCATGAAGTGAAACGAAATTTATTGGATTATTTAAACTTTTTTAAAGTAGGTGTTAGAGTGGCCAAGTCAAAGTCCAGACCTGAATCCAATCGAGAATCTGTGGAAAGAACTGAAAAACGCTCTCCATCCAACCTCACTGAGCTCGAGCTGTTTTGCAAGGAGGAATGGGCAAACATTTCAGTCTCTCAATGTGCAAAACTGACAGAGACATACCCCAAGCAACTTACAGCTGTAATCGCAGCAAAAGGTGGCGCTACAAAGTATTAACTTAAGGGGGCTGAATAATTTTGCACGCCCAATTTTTCAGTTTTTTATTTGTTAAAAAAGTTTGAAATATCCAATAAATTTCGTTCCACTTCATGATTGTGTCCCACTTGTTGATTCTTCACAAAAAATTACAGTTTTATATCTTTATGTTTGAAGCCTGAAATGTGGCAAAAGGTCGCAAAGTTCAAGGGGGCCGAATACTTTCGCAAGGCACTGTAGGTTTAAAGACCCTCCACAATCACATATGTGGCACTTCTTCAAAGGACTCCCAGACCAAAGCTTGCTATACACCACTAGAATGTGTGTTCCATTTTCTAACGGTTGGTGGGTGTCAAATCCTTTTTTGTTTTGACCATAGTGAAGGAGTGGGATAGAAATTTTTTCTTGAACAAATGAAGTTCTAATTGTGAATGAGTTTTTCATTTGGAAAAAATGTACATATTGTAATGAAACGTGTTTAATACATCTTAGATTCCATTCAAATTGCACACATGTGTCAAACACAAGGCCAAATCTGGCCTGCCAGGCCATTTCATTTAGCCCTCGCACCTCCTTTGTTTCTGCCCCCACCTTTTCTCAGCAGTCAGCAGCAGAGAGGAGGACAAAACTCCTCGAGCAGATTCTGCGCTTCTCAATGCAGCTGCATAGAGGTTCTTCTCTGCAAACCCCCTCTGTCTCAGCAGTTGGTAGTATAGAGGAGGACAGAACTACTTCCTACAGATCCTGAGCCTCCCTGTGCAGTTTCAGCACTCTCTCGCCTCCACCTTCCCTGGTCTCAGCATTCAGCAGACTGCTGAACCCAGCCCTCATCTGGTTCTCCTCCAGACCCTTGCACTTTCAGCTTCCCAGCTATGCCCCCAGCTTCTTCCAGGCATCAGCACAAGGCAAGGGGGGTACACTGTGATGTAAGGGAATATGGGGGGCTCTTAACTTCTCATGGTGTTGGGGGGGGGGGGCTCTGATGTAAGGGGGGATGGGCTGCTCTGGACATATAGTCTTACAGGTAAAACTGGCCCTTTGAGGGCAACGATATGGCTGATGCAGCCCGAGATGTAATTGAGTATGACACCCCTGAAATAGCAGGTCTGGACAACATTTTAAGGGCTTTCAAATTGAGTTGACTAATGATGACAGGAAACGTTCTGATGAAAGATTTTTCTATGAATGTTTGAACGACAATCTGTATATAACCAGTTTAAGTGGTTCAAGGGAGCAGTGGAAGCATTGGAAGAGAGTAGATAGCCAGGAAAATAGAATAAAGGTTAGCATTTTGGTTTGTGCAAGTCACAAGTCAAAACATGCCCTTAGAGCAGGGGTCCTCAAACTACGGCCCGCATGCCGCATGCGTCCCGCCAGGGTATTGAAACCGGCCCGCCGGCCTGGATGTATCATTCATGTTGTTTGCCAGGCACGGCGGCGGCCTTGGCTATTGCGGCACCGCAAGACTCCAAGACTCCATCGGCATAGGGCTAACTGCCCGTCACTCACTGAAGCTCTAATAGGCTTCAGAAAAGGGTGGATCCGGGGCGCAGAACACTGCGCCCTAGCCCACCCATTTGTGTGACAATAGCGAATTAAAATTCGCTATTGTCACACAGATCCTCCCCCTGGCCAATCAGGAAGCGGGTCCGAGACCCGAAAGGCGAACCCATGCCATTGGCCAAGGAGGAGGCGGGAGGACTCGAGGAGGCGCTGGGGACTGAGGAGAAGCCGCCACTGCAGGTAAGTGCACTGGTCTCTGCATTGAAGGGGGAATGGCACGCTGTGGTCACTCTGCTTTGAAAGGGGACACGCTGTGGTCACTCTGCATTGAAGGGGGCATGGCACGCTGTGGTCACTCTGCATTGAAGGGGGCATGCTGTGGTCACTCTGCATTAAAAGGGGGCACACTGATCTCTGCATTGAAAGGGGGCACGCTGGTCACTCTGCATTGAAAGGGGGCACGCTGTGGTCACTCTGCATTGAACGGGGGCACGCTGTGGTCATATATATATAAATAAAACAATAAATATTGTATTGTTTTTCCTGTTTTTTTTTGTGCTCTACAAATAAAATATGCGCATTGGAATTCGTTCATATTTTTTTTCAAACTATAGTTGGGCCCCCAACAGTGTCTGAGGGACCGTGAACTGGCCCCCTGTTTAAAAAGTTTGAGGACCCCTGCCTTAGAGGAACCTGCCAATCCATGATTTGTCCAAATCAGTCCACCTATTGAATGGGCAAAGTGGTCCAAAGGACCACAGATATGTACTGTTTTTTATAGTATGATGTTTTAATGATCCTGCATGCAATTACTATATAACCCTAAGGGCTCATGCACACTGCAGCTCAAAGGAGCTCCTAAATACTTTCTAGGAGGGTTTGTGAAAAAAAAATGCTTATGCTCAAAAAAGCTCAAAGGAGCTTGAAGAACCTTAATAAAAATGTGCACAAGAGCACAAAAAATCCTTTAAATGCCTTTAAAAGCAGCTTTTTATGAGCTGCAGTGTGCATGAGCCCTAATGAGCCCTGACACAAACTATACAAATATATTTTACTTTCTGCTATACAACATTCCCGATGAAAAAAAATAAAACATTTTCATCATTTTAGGCCAATTTGTTTTCTGCTACATATTTTTGGTAAAAACAAATCCCAATAAGCGTATTTTGATTGGTTTGCGCAAAAGTTATCGCATCTACAAACTAGGGGAAAGATTTATGTCATTTTTATTTATTTATTTTTACTAGTAATGGCAGCGATCAGCGAATTTTAGCGGGACTGCGACATTGCGGAAGACAGATCGGACACCTCACTGATATTTTTGATACTTTTGAGGGGACCAGTGACATTACTACAGTAATCAGTGCTAGAAATATGCCCTGTTACTGTACTAATGACTCTGGCAGGGAAGGGGTTAACATCAGGGGCAATCAAAGGATTAAATGTGAGCCTAGGGGTGTTTTCTAACTGTGTGGGGGATGGGCTTGCTGAATGAACAGAGAGAACTGTGTTTCTAGATAGGAGGAACACAGAATCCCTGTGTTCATTAGTGGCAGAACAACAGTCTGCTGTGTTTACAACAGGTGTCTCCACTGTGTCTCCACAGGGATCGATCACGGGTGCTCAGCGGACCCACTGATTGGCCCCCCCTGTAGCATGTGGCCCCACTAGCGGCCCCGCGAAATGATCTACAGGTACGTTGTTTCGCGGGACAGAGCCGACCTGCCGTATACCTACGGCGGCTAGTCGCAAGTGGTTAAAGACTTTCCTAATAGGACCCCCCTTCCTACCCCAGACCCCATAGCTGGTATATGGGCAGCCATGGCTATTGTTATGCCACTGGTCATTCTAGAAAAGAAAAGGGCCTTACTGGAACTGGTTGGAAGTGCGCAATTGTCTAAATTGTCTTTGTAGGCCATAGTAATATTGGGACCTTTCACTGTGAACACCTGAGTTCAATCATTTGGAGGGCCGTCTACATAACTTTAGCCATATAGTCAGGGCCGTATCTACCACAAGGCAAACAAGGCATTTGTCTGGGGTGGCATTTTTCAGGGGGGAGGCTTCTGTACAGGGCAGGCATCAACCCAGTATCGTTTTTTAGAGCCAGCGGTAAGCAATCTTGTAATAGCAATAGGAACAGCTTACTAGCCACTCGATTGCTATTACAAGCAGTGGAAGGGGATGTCCCCCCGCTTCTGCCACCTTCCGCGGCTCTCCCATCCCACCAGGAGACCCAAGTGACGCACTGGCTTGCCGGACAGCCAAGCAAAGTCAGGATCGACTTTACTCGGCTGCTCGTAACAGTAAACCGGAAGCGATGACATGACACCACTTCCGGTTTACTTGGTAACCATCGGCGCAAGTTTTTAAAAAAAGCATTAAAAAACGCAGATCTTGGTGTTTTGAATGCTTTTAAGTGCAGAGGAGGGGTTTGAGGTCCTATAGACCCCCATATCCCTCCATAAAGAGTACCTGTCACTGCCTATAAGAGCCGGTTCACATTAATGCGGCTGCGGCGTTCGCATGTAATGTCGGAGCGCACCGCTCCTTCAGTACATGCGATCGGCTGTGCGGTGCGAGTTTAGCCATACACTTTGTATGGCTAAATTCTCACCGCACCCGCAGCAAACACGCACAGGACCCTTTTTGGCAGCCGCATCAGGATCGGATTGCACAGCGGTTCACACTTGTGCGATCCGATCCTGTGCGAACTGCAAGATCGCACTGCGATATGCGATCAAACTGGGGGTGTCGTTAAGATTACATTGACACCCCCAGCGTATCGCATATGGCAGTGTGAACTGCCGGGGGTGCGTGTGCGATGCGGGAACAGGCTGCGGATTCGCAGCCTTCCCGCATCGCATAAGTGTGAACCGGACCTAACTGTCACAAGGGATGTTTACATGTTTTCAATAAAAGTGAAAAATAAAATATAAATAAATTAAGTTAACAGTGTATAAAAAATAAACAAATTAAGGTAAGGCTCCATGTACACGGGACGTTGTTAAAAGTCCCTTTGAATGCTGGAATTTTTAGGATGTTTGAAACGTCCGTTCGGTCGCGTTTGTACCCGCGTTTAGCGGGCGTTTAGCGGCGTTTGGGGGCGTTTGAGTTTAGAAGCGTTCCTAGAGGTCAAAAAAATTATTCCCCTTTAAAATGGAAAAACGCGAACGCTAAACGGGGGTAATCGCGTTCGGACGCGTTTAGACAATCATCAGTGGCAATCATTGCCTATCAGTGCCCATCAGTGCCACCTATCAATGCCGCCTATCAGTGCCCACACTGTTAGTGTATCTGGAAGTGCTCTGGGGTCTCAGCTCACAGTCTACAATGATCCTAGAACAGGCAACCTCACTAAGTCTACGTTTCCACTAGTGTGACCAATCAATGGCACCAGTTCCCATCTATTCGACTTTGAAAATCAGCAACCTTGAAAAGGTATCTGCACTGCTTTGATGCAACATTTGGTGCGACTTTGATCCACAGAGTATAAAGTTTGATCAAAGTCACATTAAAGTCTTACTCCAAAGTCGCACTCTAGCCTAGTGGCTACGTTTCCACCAGTGTGACTCTTAAGTTGTGCGATTTAGAGTGCGACATTGAGTGCAGATCCAATTTTACACTCTCTGGATCAAAGTCACACCAAGGCAGTGCAGTCACCTTTTCAAAGTTGCTAATTTTCAAAGTGGCTTAGATGGTAACGGGTGCCATTGAAATCAATAGGCTGTGACTTGTCATGCGCCTTTATGTGTTCAAAGTTTCATGACAAGTCACACTAGTGGAAATGGGGCCTAAAACTCATTACTCACATGCAGGGAAGCCATCAGAAATTTTAAGGGCCCCTTACAAAGTTTTAGGCCTGAACCCCCCCGGCCTGACCACCAACATTTCCCAGGGCCCGCCTACCATGTCGTCATCCTCCTCCAGTCCCATGTCCTCCTCCTCCAATCTCATGTCCTCAATCCCAGGAACATAAAGGTGAATGGTTCTAGTAAATGCCGCTCCTCCTGTCCAGGTGTGAACAGAGGAGGGCAGGGTCTACAGCTGTGTGTGAGGGCTAGTGAGGGGCAGGACCCTCCACATAGTGCCAGTCTGTGGAGAATGGCGGAGCTTGAAATTGAATGGTATTGCAAGGACAGGTGGCAACCCTACCAGGTTTGGGGCCCCTCAGGAAGCCTGGGCCCCCTACATGTGTATGGGCTGTACCCCCCTGATGGCAGCCCTGCTCACATGTAATGAGCAATAGAAATGGATCTGTATCCTTCTAAACTTTCAAAAATGTTCCTTTGTACCTTATTTCTTTCATATATTGCACCGGTCACATGACCCCCATCTCCCTCTCCCTCTCTCTCTCTCCCTCTCTTTCTCTCTCTCTCTCTCACCCCCTCTCTCTCTTCCTCTTCCTCCCTTCCCCCCCCTCTCTCTCCCTCCCTTCCCCCCTCTTTCTCTCCCTCTCCCCTCTCTCTCCCTCTCTCTCTCCCCCTCCTCTCTCTCCCCCCCTCTCTCTCTCCCCCCCTCTCTCTCTCTCTCCCCCCTCTCTCTCTCTCCCCCTCCTCTCTCGCCCCCTCGCTCTCTGTTCCTCTCCCTCCCTCTGCCCACTCTCTCTTCCTCTCTCTCTCTCTCCCTCCCTCTCCCCCCTCTCTCTCCCTCCCTCTCCCCCTCTCTCTCTCTCTCTCCCTCCCCCCTCAATCCCTCTCCCCCCTCTCTCCCTCTCTCTCTCCCCCTCCTCTCTCCCCCCTCTCTCTCCCTCTCTCTCTCCCCCTCCTCTCTCCCCCCTCTCTCTCCCTCCCTCTCTCCCTCTCTTTCTCTCTCACCCCCTCTCTCTCTTCCTCTTCTTACCTTCCCCCCTCTCTCTCTCCCTCTCTTCCCCCCCCTCTCTCTCCCTCTCCCCTCTCTCTCTCCCCCTCCTCTCTCTCCCCCCAATCTCTCTCTCCCCCTCTCTCTCTCTCCCCCCCTCCTCTCTCGCCCCCTCCCTCTCTTTTCCTCTCCCTCCCTCTGCCCACTCTCTCTCCCTCTCTCTCTTCCTCCTTCTCTCTCTCTCCCTCCCTCTCCCCCTCTCTCTCTCCCTCCCTCCCCCCCTCAATCCCTCTCCCCCCTCCCCCCCTCAATCCCTCTCCCCCTCTCTCTCTCTCTCCCCCCTCCTCTCTCTCCCCTCTCTCTCTCTCTCTCTCTCTCTCTCCCCCTCCTCTCTCGCCCCCTCCCTCTCTGTTCCTCTCCCTCCCTCCGCCCACTCTCTCTCTCTCTCCCTCCCTCTCCCCCTCTCTCTCTCCCTCCCTCCCCCCTCAATCCCTCTCCCCATCTTTCTCTCTCCCCCCCCCTCCCCCCCCCCCTCACTTCCCCTCTCAGGAGAAGCTGCTGGCCTAAATGAGGCTATGAAGAGATGAGATCATGTTCTGTGAAGGATAGGAGGGATGGGGGTGGGGCTGGGCAGGTCTAGGCACGTCTGTCTAAGGAAGACCGACAACCTTTTCAGGAAGCGAAAGACAGATTATCTAATTCAGCTAACGGAATAATATCAAAGATAAAGATATTTATTAGGAAAAATAACATTTTTGACTGGAGTTTAATGATTAAAAAAAAAAAAAAGTAAAGTGCCCCCGTCCTCCCATGTTCGCATGTAAAGACAAACGCATGTGTTGGCCCTGCTGCCTGCATTCACGCAAACGGCGATGGTCCCACACATGTAAGGTGTTACCGGGAACGTCAGATCACGGGCAGTAATTGTAGCACCAGACCTTCTCTGTAAATTTAAAGTGGTGACCTGTAAAGGATTTTAAAGCATCGCCTATGGATAGTAAAATTCGTTTTCTGTCGCTGTTGCATGGATGTGCGCAATTTTAAAGCGGCTGTGGTGGGACAAATTTAGAAATAGGGAGGGGTCGCCTATTTTTATTCTTGCCTAGGGCAGCACAAAAACAAAACACACCACTGCGTATAGTAGGTATAATGGTCAGATGGCCACCAACGTTTGGTCATGTATTTATCTGAGCTTTGAAAAAAATAAAGAAGATAAATGTGCTTTAGGAGAATATGTTTGGTAGCAGATTTGGCCTTTATAAAACTAAAGGTTGTCCTATAACAACATATTGCTAAATTAACTCTCATACCTTTAACTCCTAAACGTCTTGCTTCATGTCTGGTTTAAGAGATTTTGCTTTAAAAGTAGATTAGCTGCTTTTGCTCGAGCAGACCATCTGTGCCTAACAGGCCAGAGCAACCAAGCGCTGATGGGCTTAGGAGGCGATTTATGTGATCGGGTAATAGGGATGCGGACGTGACGGTCTTGTGACAAATTGACATGACACCACAAAGTGAATATTGTGCCATGTGATCTTTCTACGACTCCGAGAACACCTTTCCAAAGTGTGTCAGTGTCTCCCAAACAATGCTGCTTGAGGCAACAAGTAACCATGCATTAACCACTTCTGGACCAGAAGATTTTCCCCCTTTTTGCGATACAATGCTGCATTACTTTAACCACTTTACCACCGGAGGATTTTGCTGTCTTACGTCCAGGCCACTTTTTGCGATTCGGCGCTGTGCGACTTTAACTAACAATTGCGCGGTCGTACGACGCTGTACCCAAACAAAATTTGCGTCCTTTTTTTCCCACAAACAAAGCTTTCTTTTGGTGGTATTTGATCACCTGTGCAATTTTTACATTTTGCGCTATAAACAAAAAAATAGCGTTTATTTTGAAAAAATAACAATATTTTTAACATTTTTTTTATATGAAATTCCCCCCCCAAAAAAATGTAAAAATCAAACTTTTTTTAAATTTTTGGCCAATTTGTTTTCTGCTACATATGTTTGGTAAAAAAAAATCACAATAAGCGTATTTTTATTGGTTTGCGCAAAAGTTATTGCGTTTACTAACTAAGGGAAAGATTTCTGTCATTTTTGGTGTTTTTTTTTTAACGAGTAATGGCGGCGATCTGCGATTTTTTTTGCGGGACTGCGACATTGCGGCGGACAGATTGGACCCTTGACTGACATTTTTTGACACTTTTGGGGGTACCAGTGACATTACTGCAGTAATCAGTGCTATATATATGCACTGTTACTGTAAAAATGACACTGGCAGGGAAGGGGTTAATTTTATTGGAGAGGGAGGGGTTAATGTATGCCTGGTGCTTACTAACGTGTGTGGGGGGAGGTGACTGAGTGACACAGGGACAGATCGCATGTTCAGCTATGCTGAACCCTGCAATCTGTCACTGTTTGTCACTTAGGATCTCCAAACTCGATTCCCCGACGATCGGGGAAGAGCGGCGGCGATCGCCGCCGCTCCTCCCCTGGCCCGACTCCCGCTGTGACTGAAAAAAGCGGGAGCGCGCCTCCCGGCTACAAGGGGAGGAGTCCAGCGACGTAGGTCTACGTCGCTGGACGGAATCGAGCCACTTTGCCGCAGTACAGTCAACGTGACTGGTCGGCAAGTGGTTAACTGACAATTGCGACGCTGTACCCAAATACAATTTATGTCTTTTTTTCCCCCACAAATAGAGCTTTTTTTTTGGGGGGGGGGGTATTTGATCACCTCTGCATTTTTTTTTTTTTTTTTTTGCGCTATAAACAAAAAAAGAGCGACAATTCTGAAAAAAAAAAAAACAATATTTTTTACTTTCTGCTATATAACTGTAGCACTGCCCCCTTGGAAGCTGCTGAGTGTGGATTCCCCTGGGTTACCCATAGCAACAGTCCATCAAACGTATCGCTTTAACCACTTAAGCCCCGGAGGATTTGGCTGCTCAATGACCAGGCCCTATTTTGCAATTCGGCACTGCGTGAATTTAACGGACAATTGTGCGGTCGTGCGACGCTGTACCCAAATGAAATTAAAAATGTCCTTTTTTCCCCACAAACAGAGCTTTCTTTTGGTGGTATTTAATCACCTCTACGATTTTTATTTTTGGCGCTATAAACAAAAAAACAGCGACAATTTTGAAAAAATAACAATATTTTTCACATTTTTTTATATGAAATTCTCAAAAAAAAATGTTAAAATCAAAATTTTATAGCCTGCCTTGGTTCCTCACAGGGCACCATAGCACTTTCCCCACTTCCCCTTCCCCACTCTTTGTTTTGTTTGTCTCTTTTTCTTTGTAGTTTGTCACCGGCACTGTCACCTTTGTTTTCTTTTTTTGCACGACTTGTAGGGTGTGGGTCCTCGGGCCCTGCCTTGAGTCTTGGGAGGGGGTGGATATGGCCTTTTGGCTTAGTTCGCCCTCTCCCATGGGGTCTCCCTTCGGGGGAGCCCTACTTAGTACTCGGTGGAGGCTGTTTCGGCAGTCCCTCTGAAGAACGGGGTCGGTCTGGTTTCGGCCAGACAGACCATGAGTACCTTAAATCCCTGTCAGGAGTCTTGCGCCCCGGGGGATCGAGGTTCGGGTCCTACCTCTTCGGAGGGAAGACCTTTTGTTTCGCACACCCTGTGCACTTTTTCTGTTCCTCATGTTTGTGTGTGTGCACTTTTTTATGCACCGGGTGGAGTCTTTTGAGTGTGTTTCACACGCTACGGGCTTTAAAAAAAAAAAAAAAAGCAGAAGACCACACCGGGTGCCACTCCTGTCAGCTAAGAACAGGAAACTGAAGCTACAATTTGCACAGGCTCACCAAAAGTGGACAACAGAAGATTGGAAAAACGTTGCCTGATCTGATGAGTCTCAATTTCAGCTGCGACATTTAGATGGTGGGGTCAGAATTTGGTGTAAAACAACATAAAAGCATGGATCCATCCTGCCTTGTATCAACGGTTCAGGCTGGTGGTGGCGGGGGGTGTAATAGTGTGGGGAATATTTTCTTAGCACACTTTGGGCCCCTTAGTACCAACTGAGCATCAATTAACCGCTTGCCGACCGCCGCACGACTATTTACTGCGGCAGTTAGCCCCTCACAGGCAAAGCGACGTAGTACTACGTCGCTAGCCTGTGAGGCTCTAGGGAGCTCCCGCGCGCCGCCGGAAGCGCGCTCCCGCGCGGTCACGGACCCCCCTGCGCGTGTGCCCGGCGGACCCGATGTCCGCCAGGCACTCGCGATCGTCCGTTACACCGGAAGAAAGGCAGGCGGCTAATGTAAACACAGGCGCCTGTCATTCTCCCCTGTGTAAGAATGGAGATCATACGGTTCTGCTATGTAGGACTGTTGATCTCTGTTCTTACACTAGTAGCCACAGCCAATTACAGTTAGAAACACGCCCCTAGGACACACTTAACCCCTCCCTCTCCAATACAGTTAACTCCTTCACTGCCAGTGTCATTTTTACAGTAACAGTGCATATGTATAGCACTGATTACTGCAGTAATGTCACTGGTAACCCCAAAAGTGTAAAAAATGTCAGTCAAGGGTCCGATCTGTCCGCCGCAATGTCGCAGTCCCGCAAAAAAAATTGCAGATCGCCGCCATTACTTGTTAAAAAAAAAAACAACAAAAATGACAAAAATCTTTCCCTTTGTTAGTAAACGCAATAACTTTTGCGCAAACCAATCAAAATACACTTTTTGCGACTTTTTTTTTTACCAAACATAGGTAGCATAAAACAAATTGGCCGAAAATGTTAAAAAATGTTGATTTTTACATTTTTTTGGGGGAATTTCATATAAAAAAATATTGTTATTTTTGCAAAATTGACGCTCTTTTTTTGTTTATAGCGCATGATCAAAAAATCGCAGAGATGATCAAATACCACCAAAAGAAAGCTCTGTTTGTGGGAAAAAAAGGACGTAAATTTCGTTGTACAGCGTCGCATGACCGCGCAATTGTCCGTTAAAGTCACACAGTGCCGAATCGCAAAATAGGCCCTGGTCAGGAAGGGGGTAAAATCTTCCAGGGCTTAAGTGGTTAAACACCATGGCCTACCTGAGTATTATAGCTGACCATGTCCATCCCTTTATGACTACAGTGTACCCATCTTCTGATGGCTCCTTCCAGCAGGATAATGCACCATGTCACAAAGCTCCAATCATCTCACCACTGGGCCAGGAGCAACGAAGAGGGACCTGAGAAGAGGAGGATCCGGGCCACTCTGTGCAAAACCAACTACACAAAGGAGGTAAGTATAACATTTTGGTTATAAAAAAAAAAAGAGACTTTAAAATCACTTTAATGCTGAACTCGGGGACAAGAAAATATTGTCTTAATATGAGAGCCAAGGGTTGTCTTTCTTGAATCTTGGTGTGCTTTGTGCAGTAATCCAGTGTGAAACTTTCCCTCTGTGCAGGAGCTTCTTATAATAAAGACCGCTCACTGCTGCTCTCTCTCCTTGTGCAGGGTGATTGGTCTTGTCTCCGCCCCCTTCTGTAGTTTTCTACAGGCAGCCTGCAGTGGATGGAGCCTGCTGGGCCCCTCCCACAGCTCTGCTCTCTGCACTATGTACACAACAGTCATGATGTCACTGCTACTTGTAGAAGGTAATACCTAAAAAAAAAAAGTTTTTTTGTTTATGTTATACAATTTTGTAAATAAATACGTTTTTTCCTGCACTGATGAGGCTGCACTGACAGGCACTGATGGGGTGGCACTCATGGGGTGGCACAGATAGGTGGCACTGATGGGCACTGATATGTGGTACTGATAGGTAGCACTGATATGCAGCATTGGTGGGCACTGATAGGTGACACTGCTGGGCACTGATAGGTGGCACTGATGGGCACTGATAGGCGGCACTGATGGACACTAATGGGCACTGATAGGTGGCACTGGTGGGCACTGATCGGCGCTGACAGGCGGCACTGATCAACACTGACAGGCGGCACTGATGGGCACTGACGGGCGGCACTGGTGGGCACTAATGGGCACTGGTGGGCGGCACTGATAGATGGCAACGATGGGCAATGGTGGGCAGCACTGATGGGGAGGGCACTGGTGGGCAGCACTGATGGGGAGGGCACTGCTGGGCTCCCTGAGCCCTGATTGCCATCCCTGGTTGCCATAGTGGGCATCCCTGGGGTCATGAGTGGGCATCCCTGGTGGTTCTAGTGGCACCCCCCCTGAGGGTCTGCACTGGTAATCAATGATCTGATTACCAGTTTCAGACCCCCCCTGTACCTCTTCCTGTGTACTATGTGACCAGCCGAGCGCATTATCCTGCCGCCTTCATATGACGTCCGGTCAGGATAATGCCACCACTTTCCCGCCGTCAATCGCCTATAGGGCGGGCGGGAAGTGGTTAAAGAAACTTTTGTGTGCCCAGAGTTCAGCTGTAACACACTGAAACTTATATGAGATTTTAAAAGATAGACTTTACAGCATATCTGAACCTCAGAAGTAACAAATTGCAGCTTACCAGTTGTATTGACTGCATTAGTTTCCTTTTTTCAATACTTTTTTGTCCTTTATTTTCACCTGGTTGGTTCACCCCAAGTGAATGGGCTGATCATGCCCCTGCTGTGGTCACAAAGATCTGCCCAGATGTAGATGACCCTAAAGCTCAGTCCATAGCTGTTTCTTGCATGCAATACAAGTACCGGCCTTGGGATTGAGCTCACTCCTTGGACAACATTTACAGTCCATTGGTTGTTTCAGTTCTTTCATACACAAATACAGAGACTTAGTGGCACTCCCAGTTGGGGACTTCCAAAGTATAGTCCCTTACACTGTCAAGAGGCCAGGAGTCGAACAATCGACACTCAACCTTTCCATGTAGGGTCATAGGACAGGCACCAATTATTACAGCCCTTGCAGCACAGATGGACTCCGTCAGGGGGCCAAGCACCTTTCTTTACTTGACCATCTCACTCTATCTTCATCCCAGCTCATAAACCAATCAGCTATAACTTCATGACCTCTTACAGGTTAAGTGAATACCATTGATTATCTCATTATAATGGTATATAAAAGTGGGTGGGATGTATTAGGCAGCAAGTAAACATGTTGTTCCTGAAGCTGATGTGTTGAAAGCACAAAAATTGACATCACAGTTTGTTGTGTATGGAGCTGTGTAGCCACAGACCTGTTAAGGTGCCCATGCCCATGCATGTCCACAGCCTACAATGGGCACGTGAGAATCAGGATAGACATGCCCGGCGCTAGGAGGAACGAACTAAGTAGAGGGCATACATGACTGGGTGAAAGGGGAACCGAGCAGGAAAGGTCAAGTTGGGGATAAAAGTAGGTGGTCTGTGAGGGTACTTACCTTATTGGTCAGAGGTATGGGTAAGGGGTGGAGCGGTTGAAGTATAGCTTCAGGGTAGGAGGGGTCAGGTCAATCTTGTAGGAGAAAGCGTGGAAGAAAGTCCCTCCCTCCCGCCCTATTCTTTGTTTTTTTCGGTGGGGGGAATTCTTTTTGCTGGGGCGGTATGTCTTTTTCGTTTTTTAAGGGTTGCAGTTTGGGGTCCTTGACAGGGGTTTATCAAACTGTTTTTTGGGCAAAATGGTGGGGACCCATCCGAGGTATGGCGTCCTCTAATTGGTACAGGTGGGTGTCTGAGGTCGGCTGTGTTAGTCTCCGAGGCGGTGCTAAGCGGCTGGGGACGTGATTAAGCCAAATGGTGACACAGACACAAAAGTTGGTTAATATGGTACTGTCAAGGACCTACAAACAAGATTAATCTGGGTTATTGTTATATTGTTATTTCAGTGTTAATATACTTTGTTATTTAATAAAAGGCCATGTCGGCCATTTTAACTCCAAGTATGAGTAGCTTGTTTATTTATAGAGTGGTAAGTTTGGTAGTGGGTATGGGGAATAGGAGGTTACAACTGGTAGTACAGCACGGGAGCTCTGATCTACCCAGATCATGGACCATGGAGCAATTGAGGAAGGTGGCCTGGTCTGTTGAACCATGTTTTGTTGTACATTATGTGGTTGACCAGCTGCATGTGCTTTGCTTACCTGGGAAACAGATGGCACCAGAATGCAGTATGAGAATAAGGAAAACCAGCAGAGGCAGCATGGTGCCTTGGGCAATGTTCTGCTGGAAAACCTTCAGTCCTGCCATTCATGTGGAAATTGCTTGACTTGTATCACCTACGTAAAGTGTACAGTCAGTTGGGGTTATATTCCTTTAACTTTACTTTAAAAATCTAATTAGCAGACATATTAGTTCCTTCTTACAGAGGCTTACCAGCAAAATGTCCTTGTGGTGTTTACCATTGCGTTGGTTTTCTGACAAGTTCCTGTTCCAAATATTCCTGCTTCCTGCTCTAGCTGTCTTTTACTTTTCTATTAAGTCTTTTACCCATAATGAGCTCCAACTTACAGTTGCGCAGTAGATCATAATGCCCAACCTACAGGGAAGGTCCACTCTGGGAAGAACTCCTTACAACGTCTCACAAGCCCCTTCTCCCCTTCTATCTCCTTCCACTGAAATGTAAATACTCAAGTAACTCCAGGTAAATGAAAACCAGGTCTGTTGCCTGGTACCAAATAGGCAGGATCTAACCTTAAGGGCTCTTTCACACGGGCGTTCCTTTTTTTTTGCCCGATCAGGTCCTTTTTTTTTTTTTTTGTAACGGACTGGATGACACTTGTGTCATCCAGTCCGTATGTCCGTTTTTCATCCCATCCGTTTGCGGATGAAAAACGGACATAATGTATCTCTATGTAAATACGGATGTCTGCGGATGACACCACTGACATCCGTTTTTGCTTCCGTTCCGTTTTTTGAAAGGAAGAAAAAATAGGGTTCTCCTCCGTTCAAAAAAACTGAACTGAACTGAACTGACAAAAAACGGATGTCAGAGGATGATCATCCGATGACATCCGTATTTACATAGAGATACATTATGTCCGTTTTTCATCCGCAAACGGATGGGATGAAAAACGGACATACGGAACGCCCGTGTGAAAGAGCCCTAAGAGACTAACACCTTCTTACATGGAGATCTTGTCAGTAACACATTTCTTGCCTAGTGAGACTACACTCATCCATTGGACTGTATCTACAGAGGAGTAGCATTTTTCGCCCTAGGCTGCTCTCCTGATTTGGACCTAATCTCCATTACATAGATCAGCTTGCTTTGTAGTTCCCAGAGGTTAGCTGAGAGGCTGATAACCTTGCTTGAGATTTGAGTTAATTTCATAGGAAGCTACTAGGAAACACAATTTCTTAACCACTTAAGCCCCGTAAGATTTTACCCCCTTCCTGACCAGGCCCTATTTTGCGATTCGGCACTGCGTGACTTTAACGGACAATTGCGCGGTTGTGCGACGCTGTACCTAAACGAATTTGACGTCCTTTTTTTTTCCACAAACAGAGCTTTCTTTTGGTGGTATTTGATTACCTGTGCGATTTTTTTGATCATGCGCTATAAACAAAAAAAGAGCGACAATTTTGCAAAAATAACAATATTTTTCACATTTTTTTTTATGAAATTCCCAAACAAAAAATGTAAAAATCAAAATTTTTTAACATTTTTGGCCAATTTGTGTTCTGCTACATATGTTTGGTAAAAAAAAATCACAATAAGCGTATTTTGATTGGTTTGCGCAAAAGTTATTGCGTTTACTAACAAAGGGAAAGATTTTTGTCATTTTTGTTGTTTTTTTTTTTAACGAGTAATGGCTGCGAGCAATGGCCGCCGGTACTGCGACATTGCGGCGGACAGATCGGACCCTTGACTGAAATTTTTGACACTTTTGGGGTTACCAGTGACATTGCTACAGTAATCAGTGCTATACATATGCACTGTTACTGTAAAAAAGACACTGGCAGGGAAGGAGTTAACTTTATTGGGGAAGGAGGGGTTAAGTGTGTCCCTAGGGGCGTGCTTCTAACTGTGATTGGATGTGGCTTTACATGTAACAGCACAGATCAACGTTCCTACATAGCAGGACCTTATGATCTCTGCTGTTACACAGGGAAGAATGACAGGCGGCTTTGTTTACATTAGCCGCCTGCCTTTCTCCCTTCACAGCGGACGATCGCGAGTGACCGGCGGACATCGGGTCCGCCGGTCACACGCACGGAGGTGTCCGTGAACGAGCCGGGGCGGGAGCGTGCCTCCGGGGGCGCGCGCTCGCCCCCTATTGGCTTACAGGCTAGTGACGTACCCATACGTCACTTTGCCTGGCTGGGGCTGACCACCGCAGTATATGTACTTGCGGCGGTCGGCAACCAGTTAAAGAACTGAGAGCCATTTTTCTGTACTTACAGAAAATGTTCTTAGCCTGGAAAAAAAAAAAAGAAAACAATGTTGCCACCACCTCTAGGTTTCGTTCACACTGCCACAACTTGGGTTCTGACTTGTGAGACCCCAAGTTGCGTGACATGTGAAATCCCATGTTAGTCAATGAGAGCTGTCTTAATTAGCACTACTGAAGTTGCTCCAACATCAGAAAAGCTTCCTGTACTACTTCAAGGCGACTTCTATCCGACTTGTGCCCATAGACTTTAATGGAAGTCGCCTCCAAGTCGGATCCTTATCTATATTGATGTGATTTGGATCCGACTTTACAGGAAGATTTCCCAGGCATTTCCCGAAAGTCTTTTCAAAGTCTCTTCAGTGTCGCATCAAGTAGTACTCAAGTCGCCAGGAGGTTGCCTGGCAAAATTGCACAGTAAGTTGTGCAACTTTCAGGTTGCAGCAGTGTGAACCAAGCCTTAGGCTTGAAACCTGAAATATATTAAATATTTGTTCTTGGGTTTAGATACACTTTAAGGGTTGATACATACACATCATATTATGTACTATAAAGTTTATATGTCTGTCTTGAAACTGTCCCTCTGTGATAGGCTCCAGATGCAAGTTTGCACTCATTCCCTGTGCTCTAGTATTCCTTCCAGGCAGCCTGTAAAATATATGTAGGAATTTCTGATCAGGAATGCTACTAAGAAACACTAAGGGGTAGAACGCTATGGAGAGGTCATTCTAGGAATTTCTGGGTTCAGTGAAAGCTTCTCTGGTTGAAGAGTTTCCTTCAAACCAAGCTCTCACTTTATATCAACTTGCAAATGCGGCTATGTTTTCATAATAATACCACAAATATGATGCTCACCCTTCTAAATTCAAGAAGGTATAAACCATAACCAACATTTAGTTTATTTGAAGCTGAACTCTGGCCAAGGACTCCCCTGTAGCTAAGAACCCTAGTAGAGTACAGAAAAAAAACAAACAAAATGGTCCACCATTACCTGAATGCACGGTCACGGAAGTCTTGAGTCTTCTTTCTTATGGACTTCAGTTCGTGAGGGTTGTCCTTCAATTTAAAGGGGACAGAAAAATGAAGATATATTGAGCACAATTCACTAAGTGATATTTTACCGCATCCAAATATGCGGTAAAATAACGCACAACGTTCCCGGAAAAAAACAGTGCACTTCACAAAGAAACTCTCTGTAGCACTGTTGTCATGAGCAGGGTTGCTAGTAAATTTAGTTGTGCTACTTGGTAGCAAGCCTGGCTGATTTATAGTCTGGTGGTCATTGGGTTTCCCTCCTAATCCTAGTTTGGCTGCAATTCTCCTTTCTGTCAGTAGGTGGCACTGTTACCTTTGGCATTAATGTGATGAATTACAGTGAGTCAGGTTATGAATATGTATGTTTCTCTCAGCCAATCACACCGGTAGCGGAGCATGTTGGGAGAGACTATTTATTTGGAGGAAGTCAGGTGATCTGCCTCTTACCACCCAGACCCCTGTCTGGGTGGGTGTGTGAAGAATAGCTGCTGCTGGGTAGGCCTGAGGCCTAACCATGTGCTCGAGGCTCTGGAAGGGAGAGCCTGCATACTGCTTGGAAGATTGAAAGAAAGGAGGAAGACCTGAGATGGAGTACCAGAGATGACTCTGCCATGAACCGGGGAACCTTGAAGAACCTGGGAAAGCATCCAGAGAGAGTCATCCTCAGAGTTCTTGCATCTTCCGTGAGTTACTTTCTGTTGCTATAGGAGACAGCTGAAGCTGAAGCTTCATTTTTGTGTAAGGATTCTGCCAATCTGCCGTTTTTTCACTAAGGGTGTCCTGTGTCCTACCCTTCTCTCCCATTTTTGTTCCTGTTGTGAGAAATATACTCCTTGTTTAAGCATAAAAGTGACTGGCGCCCATCTTTCCATCTTGTTCACCACTCACCATGCCTAGTAATCTGCACCCCGAGGAGGGATGTCAGCCCTACCTGTCTCTGGGGGTCACCACCAGGCCTCTAATGGTTGAGGGGGGAGGGGGCACTACATCTCCTTAAAATCTTGCATGTGTTATCTTTCC
This sequence comes from Pelophylax lessonae, assembly GCF_965119305.1. Classification (NCBI taxonomy): domain Eukaryota; kingdom Metazoa; phylum Chordata; class Amphibia; order Anura; family Ranidae; genus Pelophylax; species Pelophylax lessonae. Next base: position 623,818,142 of record NC_138771.1, read on the forward strand.
GAAGTTTGCCTTGAATACCGCATGAAATAATGTGGTAAGTTATCGCAAGCATCTGATATGATGCTTTTCCAAAAGGGTGTAAGGCAGCCAGCTGGTATGAGATGGCTTCTCTGTGTTGAGGGCTCAAGGTACCCTCTGAGTTGGGTATAAAGCTCTATGCTCTATGATAAGTGCCTTGGATAACCTGAACTACTTGGATCGGCTGAACTTCTGAAGGGTATCAGCATCTGTGCATTGATCCAGCAGTGTGTGCTCTTTAACCACTTTAGCCCCAGAAGGTTTACCCCCCTTAAAGGTAAACTCCAGTCAAAAATGAAAATTTTCCTATTAATACTATGTTAAATATCTTTATCTTTGATATTATTCATTTCCTGGCTAGCTGCTTGTGTAGTTTAGAAAGTCCTATCAAAGCTAGACAATCAGCTTTTTCCTGTTCTTCACCGACAACGCTCTTTCCCTTTATCTGAATTTGCTAATCGGTCTTTCACTTCCTGAAAAGGTTGTCAGTCTTTCTTAGACAGACATGCCTGGACCTGCCTGCCCCACCCCCATCCCTCCTATTCTTAACAGAACATGATCTCCTGTCTTCATAGCCTCCCCACCCCCATCCCTCCTATCCTTAACATAACATGATCTCCTGTCTTCATAGCCTCATTTAGGCTCCCTAATTCAAATAAAACACCAAAAACAACTACATACCCCTGGATTGATCATTGACTGAGGCAAGAAGTAAAGTGTTAATCTGTGAATGCCAGTGTTGCTAATGGTAACCCAGGGGGATCCCAAAGTTTAATATCCAGCAGTCCTCAAGGGGGAAGTGCTTTTTCTTTTTCTTTTGATTGTTAGGAGTGTTGCTTCACTTCATACACTGAACAAAATTATAAAGTAACACTTTTGTTTTTGCCCCATTTTTCATGAGCTGAACTCAAAGAGCTAAGACTTTTTCTATGTACACAAAAGGCCTATTCCTCTCAAATATTGTTCACAAATCTTTCTAAATCTGGATTAGTGAGCAGTTCTCCTTTGCCGAGATAATCCATCCACCTCACAGGTGTGGCATATCAAGATGCTGATTAGACAGCATGATTATTGCCTAGGTGTGCCTTAGGCTGGCCACAATAAAAGGCCACTGAAATAGTTTTATCACACAGCACAATGCCACAGATGTTGCAAGTTTTGAGGGAGCGTGCAATTGGCATGCTGACTGCAGGAATGTCCACCAGAGATGTTGCCCGTGAATTGAATGTTCATTTCTCTACCATAAGCCGTCTCCAAAGACGTTTCAGAGAATTTGGCAGTACATCCAACCGGCCTCACAAGCGCAGACCACGTGTAACCACACCAGCCCAGGACCTCCACATCCAGCATCTTCACCTCCAAGATTGTCTGAGACCAGCCACCGGGACAGCTGCTGCAAGAATCAGTTTGCATAACCAAAGAATTTCTGCACAAACTGTCAGAAACTCAGGGAAGCTCATCTTCATGCCGGTCGTCATCATTGGGGTCTTGACCTGACTGCAGTTCGTCATCGTAAACCACTTGAGTGGGCAAATGCTCACATTCAATGGCGTCTGGCACTTTGGAGAGGTGTTCTCTTCATGGATAAATTCTGTTTTTTACTGTACAGGGCAGATGGCAGACAGCGTGTATGGCGTCATGTGGGTGAGCGGTTTGATGATGTCAACGTTGTGGATCGAGTGGCCCATGGCGGTGGTGGGGTTATGGTATGGACAGGCATATGTTATGGACAATGAACACAGGTGTATTTTATTGACATTTCCAAAGGCATTTCAGAGAGTTTGGCAGTACATCCAACCCGCCTACGTAACCAAAGAATTTCTGCACAAACTGTCAGAAACTGTCTCAGGGAAGCTCATCTGCATGTTTGTCATCCTCATCGGGGTCTCCACCTGACTGCACTTCCTCGTCATAACTGACTTGAGTGGGCAAATGCTCACATTCGATGGCGTCTGGCACTTTGGAGAGGTGTTCTCTTCACTGATGAATCCCGGTTTTCTTAGATCTTTGAATTCAGCTCATGAAAAATGGGGGCAAAAACAAGTGTTGCTTTTATAATTTTGTTCAGTATAAGATAAATAGCTATTTGGGTTCTGTTTTTCTGTTGTCTAAAAAAACTCAAAATATATCAAAATGCACCTAAAAAGTGCAATAAATATATACTTGTTTAAAGTATTTTATTAGAGTTATGTACATACAATAGATACAACAGAAGTGTAAAAAGGATACAACAAAAATGTAAAGAAGATAGAGTTCAAATATAGAGTGGACAAATGGTATACAAGATATAGAGAGAGTCAATGAGCGATAATGAACAGTTAATAAGTATAAAAAATAATGTAGAAGTGGAAGTCAATGGGGTTGCAATAATAGGAATAGCGTGCCCGTGTCCTCCCTATGGGTCACCCCTAATGGGTTCAAGCTGTGACCCAGAAGGAAAACAGGTAATGGGAACCTTCCACAAATAAAGGATCTTCGAAAAAGTTATATATCTTGACTAATAAAAGTATCTCATAGAACATATGAAGAACAGCCTAATATAGCATGGCACATAGTCATCCAATTGTTCAAAATAAACGAGGACTCAAATCTAGTAGAGAAAGTAAATTGTTGTATCGAAAGATTACTATAAACCAAATGATAATAAAAGAATAAAAAGAAATATAGGGAAGGAGAAGAAAAATGAAGGCAAGAATGCCAAAAGGGAAAAAAAAAAATATATACTCAAACCATTTAAAGCTACATATATAGTTACATAGTTAGTCAGGTTGAAAAAAGACACAAGTCCATCCGGTTCAACCAAAAAAAAAAAAAAAACTATATTGAAAACCCAACCATACAATCCCATATACACAATCCTATACCCGCTATTGATCCAGAGGAAGGCAGAAATAAACCCAATTTTCTACAGCAGGGGAAAAAAAATTCCTTCCTGATCCCCCGAGAGGCAATCGGATATAAGCTCTTAAAAATAAAAAATAAAATAAAGCTTGTAAAAAAACAAAAAAAAAAAAAACACCTAAAACCTTTTTAAACCCACATGATTGATCGAAATGCATTTTGTCTATATAACTAATATCACTGTAAAAAACTGCAATTTGATAAAAAATGTAATAAAGAAAAAATGAATGATTTTCCTTATGATTAATATTTAGTTAGCTCTGATCACATCATGTGTTTGAATCCTTATCATTACACGTGTCAAATAATAAAAAAAAAGGGTGCAGGCAGGACAGCCAAATGTCTTCTTGGCACACAATCAAACTAACAAACTATAGATATCCTGGCTGCCAAGGTTCTGCTTTGTACTGTTTACATTCTACTTCTCTTTCTCACATTTTCTGGCTCAGGCTGACTCATTCATCACAAAATAACTTCATCTTTAGGATCATTAGGATTGCTGGATGAGATATGGGTTTGGAAGGCCCAGCGCCCACAATTAAAGGGATACGCCAGTGAAAAATGAAAAACCTTGAATTTAAATTAATTGAGGGCCTAGGTAGCACTAATATTCATTCTAGCATTTATCTTTGCAGATGGCTGCTTTGCAATGCTTACTGTATCTTTAACCACTTTAAGGCCGGAAGGATTTGACCAGGCCCTATTTTGAGATTCGGCACTGCCTTAATTTAACGGACAATTGCGCGGTCGTGTGACGCTGTACCCAAATAAAATTGACGTCCTTTTTTTCCCACAAATAGAGCTTTCTTGGTGGTATTTGATCTCCTGTGCAATTTTTATTTTTTGCGCTATAAACAAAAAAAAGAGTGACAATTTTGAAAAAAAAAAACAATATTTTTCACATTCTGCTATAGGACATTCTCAAAAAAATTCTTTAAAAATCAAAATTTTTTAACATTTTAGGCCAACTTGTTTTCTGCTACCTATTTTTGGTAAAAAGAAATTGCATTAAGCGTATTTTGATTGGTTTGCGCAAAAGTTATCGCGTCTACTAACTACGGGAAAGATTTATGTCATTTTTATTGTTTTTTTTTTATTTGTTTACTAGTAATGGAGGCGATCTGCGATTTTAAGCGGGACTGCGACATTGCGTCAGACAGATCGGACCCTTAACTGACATTTTTGACACTTTTGGGTGGGACCAGTGATATTAATACAGTAATCAGTGATAAAAATATGCACTGTTACTGTAATAATGACACTGGCAGGGAAGGGGTTAACAGTATAGGTGAGCAAGGGGTTAAATGTGACCCTAGGGGAGTGATTCTAACTGTGGGGGGGGGGGTGGCTTCTGAAATGACCATAGAGGCATGTGATCCTATATTGAAGGATCACATGAGCTCTGTGATCATTCCAGAGAGAAGAACGGTTGGCTGTGTTTACAACAGCTGACCGTTCTTCTCTCTCAGCGGGGAACGATTGCGGGTGTCAGGTGGCAATCCGAGCAGCCTGACCCATGCATCCGCTTCCCCGCTGCCGAGTGGGGGCGGGAGCACTCCGCCGACGGCACGCTCACCCCCTAGCTTCCCGCACGCGACCGACGTAGACCTACGCGGGTTCACGCAGGAGAGCCACCCTGCCGCGGTAAAAATGCGGCGGGTGGTCGGGAAGTGGTTAAAGTAAATCTAGAACTTTCACAGGGCTTAGGCTCTCGCCATCCACAAGGAACAAGGATCGATGCCTGAGTGGCCAATTACCAATAAAAATCACTGTCACGTGGGAGAAAGTAGAGAGAGTCTCGTACTTCTACATAGCTGAACTTACTGGATTTTTCTTTGCAGGCAAGAGGCAAACAACGTGATGAAAAAAAGAAAAAGCTCATCTGACCAAGGGTGTAGTTGCCATCATCCCAATTAAATCTACAAAAAAAATTCCTCTATTTGGTGGGATTGTGAAGGGCAATAAGCTGTTCTGGGAATGACAGTAAATTGAATATGTTGCTTTACCCTGTATAGGCTGGCATGCTCAGTATGAATGGTAGTGAGGAAGTGAGGAAGGACAGCCAAAAGTCATTGCCAGAGCTAGTTAGAGATACATGTAAAAAACAGATGGAGTTTAAGCAAGGTGAAAACAAGTCAGCAACAAACATAGTTCCAAAAAAAAGCAAAAGGTTGCACCTACAAGATAACTAAATCCACCAAGGGAACAAAGTCATTAAAAGGGGACCAAACCAATTGTGACTCCTGCTTACACACAAGCAATGTGTGTACACACAAGGAAAGTCTGAGTTGTTGGATCCACCAGGAGAAGCTGAGAAGCAGCTATACAACCAAGGTCCACACTAGAGGAAATGACAAGGATGAGCTACACTACTCACAGTAGACCACTTGGTGGCCTCCCATGCCCCTGGCAGCTTACCTTGGTACAGACAACTGCTTAATTTCCTGCTGCATGAAAGCACAGTGGGTATTTTTCTGACATCAGGGGTCTCACCGGAACAATAGTTTCCTGGCTTTTTCACTCCCTTACAAGAAATTACTAGTGTAGTTGTCACCAAGACAGGTGATATTTTAACCCTTCCTCACTCTGTAAAAATAGAATTTTGTCTATGTCTATGTTGGAAAGATTTCCCATTACTCCATGTACTGACTTGGTGCCAGGGTCAGGCTGAGGGGTAGGCAGAAGAGACGGTTGCCTAGGGCGCTTCAGCAAGAGAGGGGCAGAAAATGGCAGAATCTGCAACCTAGTCTGCTCATGGAGCACACTTTGGCTTTTTCTCTTTGGGTGCTAAAGGACCTTGTCCTGGCACTGTGTGGAGTTTACACAAGATGTCCTTTCCTTGCTCCTGGTGGTTAGATAGAGCTGGAAAGAAATGGAAAGAAGGTAAATACACATTATGGCCAAATGATGTGGCCACTCATCCCGATTATTGAGTTCAGGTTTCATTCCCAGTAATAGGTACTGTTAAAGCTACAGAATACAAAGACATTCATAGACAATTGTATTCGTCCAACCCCATGGTAACCGTTTAGGAAAGAACCTTTTCTGTTCCACCATGACTGTGCCTTTGTGTACAAAAGCCAGCTATATAAAGACATTGTTTGACCAGTTTGATGGGAAGGAACCTGAGTGGCCTTCACAGAGCCCTGACCTCAACCCTATTAAACACCTTTAAAATGAATTGGAACATCATGGCTCAGGAAAAAATGGTAGCTATCCTGCAGGATAAAGTTTCCAAATTTGAACTGATTTGGGAACCGTGGGCTAGACTTAATCATATATCGATTTCATAGATGATCCTACCATAACTCAAAGTCCCCCGGTGATCCTACCCATTTTCTCCTCCTCCTTCTCCCCTTTCTCTCCTCTCCACCCTCTCTCTCCTTTCCCTCTCTACCCCTCTCATGCTACCTTCTTACCTATGGGCCCACAGGGCTGTTTCCTCTTTCCTCTAAGGTGCATCTTCATGCTCCCTCTATTGACCCCAGCTGAGAACATGGGTTTCCTCACTCCGGAGGAACTCCGATACCCTATCTAATTGGTTGCCCGTCCTGGTTCCCCAATGTTTCGCAACCTCTCAGGTGCTGGGGAGCCGAGACGTCAACTAAGTGTACGACGCTCTCAGGAGTTAGAAATTTCAGCTGTTTTTTTTCATTGTCAGAATTTACCTGCACCGGAATATTTGTTTAGAGTCATTCCTTCCTTATTCCTTTATGCCTTTTGTTTAATTTTTTTGCCTTTTGTAGTACACACGATATTGTAGTTCTAGTACTGAGTCATGCTTCCATATCGGGGTGATGATTCTCCAATTTTGCTTCCGGCTTCACCTGGTCGGTTGCTGTTAGGGTTCTCTAGTTCGTGGCCCGCACTGTATGACAGGCAAAAATTGTTTTTTTTTTTTGTTCATGCAACGAGGTAGTGTAACTGTCTCATGTTATTTTGATACTGTATTGCCTTGTTCAATTTTGCTCAATAAAAACTTATTGAAAACTAAAATGAATTGGAACACCAATGGCTAGCCATTTTGTGGGAAAGTTCAACGTGGTGCAGCCACAGTAATTATACAGTCTCTGGTTGTGAAGCACAAACCTTTTTTTTTGCAGAATCCAGTAATTCACGACAAACCAAGCAGGTAGGCACCTAGGAACACTCACAGGAAGTAACAGCAATGTGTAGCAGCGCAGGTCTCAAATGTGCCAACAGCATCTGTCTTGAGGGGCCTGGCTGGTCAGGACCCAAATAGGGAGGTCTCTATGTAAGATAGCATGTTCCTATCCTTTCCCTACTTGTCTCGAACCTCCCTCTGCCACAAATCACTGTCCCTGTCAGACAGGTGACCTGTCCCTACACTACCCACACGCAAAATGTGCGGCAAGCCTCGGAGCCAGGTCCTAAATAGGCTCTGAGAAACAAAGGGTGCACCGACCTAGCACATTATCCTCATTAATAGACTTTATTCATGCAACATATAAAATGGCTACTCACAAACACAGGTGAAAAAAGATCATATCAAGCTCAGTTGCTCCAGTGTCAGTAGTAGTCCATAAGTTAGTCCATAATCCGATGAGATGACGGCTGACGCATTTCGAGGCTCTGCCTCTTCCTCAGATCCACTGTTTCATGACTTACTCATCAGTTTAAATAGCAATGCATTGCTCAAATCCTCTCCCTCAGTTGCTATTTAAACTGATGACTAAGTCATGAAACAGTGGCTCTGAGGAAGAGGGTGAAGGGAGAGCGCCGCACGAGGGACGCCATCACCGGCATGGCCGGCTACACTTACACAGAGTGACTGACATCCCCGGATTTTTCTTCTTGGCTGGCACCAGTGACAATTACACGGTAACTAGAAGAACTTTCGCTTTACCTTGTACTTATTTACACCTGCCGTTGCCATCATTGGAACGTTATGCTGAATTGAAGACTGGCTTTGCCACTTGTTCATAAATGCCAGATTGATTGAGTGCTACATGATCTCATCCTGTTCTACACTAGTCCATTCCCATGAGACACTTGAACAGAGTTTAATCATCTTCTGATGTTATATATACTTGGGACATTGCTGGATGTGGTTTTTCTATGACATCATTCTAGTCTCCAACCATCTATTTCTTGGGACTGAGAATTCTGGAGCATTCCCATATCATCTTTGGCCCTATTTTATCTATTTATTCCTCTTCCAGCTTCCATCAGCAATCCAGGAGGTTGTTTTTTTCCATGCGCTACTGTTCACTTGTTTTTAAACTGTTTTATCATACCCGATGTGTCACATTTTCTCACATGTATACACTATTTTGTAAGGCATATGTGCCTTAATAAAGTTTTCATACTTTTTCCCTAAATTATAGCAGTGGTGCCCTTTGTTGATCTCTTCTGTAGAGGATCCTTTATTCTCTGCACTACCCCCTTAGATTACCCACTACATGGGGCGACAGCATGCACTCAGCTACCTTCCCCAGTGACCCAGGAAACCATAGAGGAGAATCATGTTCCTCTCGAATACCTCTCCCCCTGTAATGCTGCTGCGGTTGAGCGCCACCTGCAGGGGAGGACTGGACCAGGGTACAGGGGGGCAATTGTCCCCTGGGCCGCTCTAATGTCCTATATAAAGGCTGCACTGCTTCTGCCACAGACATGCCTAAAGGATCCCTGGTGAGAGAAGTAAAAAGTCCCCGCCACTGACCTACTGAGTATGGGTTGAAGACCAGGACAGAGCGCAGGCCTCCCTCCCTAGCATGGATGGTGTAAACTGTGTTTGAGCGGAGGCTAGTTCCATACCCTACTGAAGACTCTCCTCCCCTGGCCAGCCCCAATCGGGCTGTCCCAGCTCCCCCAACTGCCCCCTGCTGGTCAGATTGGGAATCTTGATTCGGCCATTGAGTAGAGAGTACCTGGAGCAGAGCTTCAGCCTGGAATGGGTGTCAGGAAGAGGACGGGAAGAGGGAGAGTGGGAGGGGAGCCGAGTCGTTTCACCATGGGCCTCTGGTTTGTACTTGCCCCCTGGGCTGAAAGTTGCCAGTCTGCCCCTGGCCACCTGCAATGGAGGAATTAGACTACACCTGCCTACAAGATATTGTCAAGCAACATCAGTACCTAACTTCGCAAATGCTCTTTTAGCGGGATGGGCACACATTCCCACAGACGCACTCAAAAGAATTGTTGGAATCCTTCCCAGAACAGTGGAGGCTGTTAGCTGCAAAAGTATGTGTGTGGGAGGGGGGAGTTCCATATTAATGCCTATGAGTTGGAATAGGATTTTAGATAGGTGAGATGGTCTGGTATCCTCAAATGTTGTAGTGTATGTTGTGCTGAAGAAGATGGCAGTTCATTTAACCTATTTATTTTCCCTACATAGACAAAGTGCAAGCTCACCTAAAACAAAGTATTACGATTGAGTGGCTTTTTCAGTTTTGCTGGAAGAGACATTTTCATTTGGAACTTGGTCCACCTAGGGTTATATTCAGGGCCAGCTATTGGGGCCAAGCTGAACTTTTCAGCTGTTCTATTTCTGTCTGGCGACTGTCAGGAATGTCGCGGTATGGCTTCTTGTTTTAAGGCTTTCAATATATTTGCTTGCTTCCCTAACTGTATGATGCCTTGTATTATACGCAGATGTTTGCTTCAGGCTGTGTTCATATATCTGGCACAGTAGAGAAACTTCCATGTGACTCCCTACTTGTCTGATGGTCAGAAAGACTGAAACATGAGAAAGCAATTTGGCTAAACTTCAGCAAAATCTCTTTCTTTAACCACTTAAGCCCCGGAAGATTTTACCCCCTTCCTGACCAGGGGGTATTTTGCGATTCTGCACTGCGTGACTTTAACGGACAATTGCGCGGTCGTGCCACGCTGTACCCAAATGAATTTGACGTCCTTTTTTTCCCACAAACAGAGCTTTCTTTTGGTGGTATTTGATCACCTGTGCGATTTTTTGATCATGCGCTATAAACAAAAAAAGAGCGAAAATTTTGCAAAAATAACAATATTTTTCTCATTTTTTTATATAAAAGTCCCCAAAAAATGTAAAAATCCAAATTTTTTAACATTTTAGGCTAATTTTTTTTTTACCATATGTTTGGTAAAAAAAAATCGCAAAAAGGCAAATTTTGATTGGTTTGCGCAAAAGTTATTGCGTTTACTAACAAAGGGAAAGATTTTTGTAATTTTTGTTGTTTTTTTTTTTTTAACGCGTAATGGCGGCGATCTGCGATTTTTTTTGCGGGACTGCGACATTGCAGCAGACAGATCGGACCCTTGACTGACATTTTTGACACTTTTGGGGTTACCAGTGACATTACTACAGTAATCAGTGCTATACATACATTTACTGTTACTGTAAAAATTACACTGGCAGTGAAGGGGTTAACTTTATTGAAGAGGGAGGGGTTAAGTGTGTCCCTAGGGGCGTGTTTCTAACTGTGATTGGCTGTGGCTACATGTGTAAGAACAGTGATCAACGGTCCTACATAGTAGAACCGTTTGATCTCCATTCTTACACAGGGAAGAATGACAGGCGGCTTTGTTTACATTAGCCACCTGCCTTTCTTCCGGTGTAACGGAAAATCGCGAGTGCCCAACGGACATCGGGTCCGCCGGGCACACGCGCGGGGAGTCTGTGACCGCGCGGGAGCGCGCCTCCGGCAGCGCGCACTCGCTCCCAAATCCCTTACAGGCTAGCGACGTAGTACTACGTCGCTTTGCCTGTGAGGGGCTGACCGCCGACGTAAATAGTCGTGCGGCGGTCGGCAAGTGGTTAAAATGTAAGTCCACTCAACGAAAATTCCTGCGTCTACAGACATCCAAGACCTAACACTAACCTATCTAGCCCTATAAAGAGGTGTATCACTGCCCCCGTAGGGACTGCTTGATATTAACTCTGTAGGTTCCCCCTGCTTACCAGCACCCCGCCATAATGTAAGGACAAGTCTTTGATTCTCCTTGGCTCACACTCCAATAATCAGTCCAGGGGTATTTGGTTAGTTTTGTGGTTTATTGTAAAATGGGGGATAGGAGAATGAAATAGTGGGATACTCTGACTTTGACTATTCACAGTGATTGAGGACTCCTATCTTCTCTGCTTTATTATAGATTTGGAACAGCCAGTTGATTCATCCTGCCACTTTGGATGAATGTGGATTAAGCCTCTTATCCTTAACATGACTTGGTGAACAACTAATTATCTTCAGGACACCCTCCCTAGTATCTTCTCTCTCTTCTTTGGCTGACACTTGTCCACTGACTGTCCTACTAGCTGGGGTGGCACCCACAGGTCAGGCCCCTTGACACGAGTCCCTGTACTCACGGTACTGAAGTCCCAGGGTCCCCAGTTTCTCCCCTCTCAGTCAGTTTTCCTGGACCTCTGGGTTCAGCTCCTCTCCACCACTCCTCTGGCCCTCAGGACGACTTCCTGCGACCATATGGCACATCTACAGAGGAGGAGGCAGCCACCCCCTGCCTCCGGTACTCTTCTCTTCAGCCAAAGACCCCGCAGCACATGTGCTCCTGGCATTTATACAGAATCCCAGAATGCACCGAAGCGACCTGCCCTCTGCCGAGTATCAGGACTGTATCAAAAGCCTATGCACCCATTCGTCAGGTTTCCTCCCACTGTCCAACATGCCTCCCTATTGCACCAGCGTGAAACACTCTCCAGACTGAAAGAATCACATACTGAGCATAATGAGCAGTAGTGATGTCGCGAACATAACATTCGCTGTTCGCGAACGGCGAAAGCGAACATCGGCGAATGTTCGCGAACCGGCGAACATTGCGAACCGCCATAGACTTTAATAGGCAGGCGAATTTTAAAACCCACAGGGACTCTTTCTGGCCACAATAGTAATGGAAAAGTTGTTTCAAGGGGACAAACACCTGGACTGTGGCATGCCGGAGAGGGATCACACAAAAAAAAGTTCTTAAAAATTTTAATTTTTTGATAGAGAGCCAATTATTGGAAAAATTAAAAAAAAATAAAAATAAAAAATTTCTTTGGATTTAGCATCTGGGGGGTCTAAAAAGTGTACCTGTGAAGTTTCAGCTCTGTAGCATGTCCGGAACCAGAAAAAAATACGAATTAGGGTTAGGGCTAGGGTTAGGGCTAGGGTTAGGGTTAGGGTTAGGGTTAGGGCTAGGGTTAGGGTTAGGGCTAGGGTTAGGGCTAGGGTTAGGGCTAGGGCTAGGGTTAGGGTTAGGGCTAGGGTAAGGGTTAGGTTTAGGGTTATTTTTATGGCTAGGCTTAGAGGGTTAGGGTTAACCACTTAAGCCCCGGAGGATTTGGCTGCTAAACGACCAGAGGGTATTTTGCGATTCGGCACTGCGTGACTTTAACGGACAATTGCGCGGTCGTGCGACGCTGTACCTAAACGAATTTGGCGTCCTTTTTTTCCCACAAACAGAGCTTTCTTTTGGCGGTATTTGATCACCTGTGCGATTTTTTGATCACGCGCTATAAACAAAAAAAGAGCGTAAATTTTGCAAAAATAGCAATATTTTTCCCTTTTTTTATATGAAATTCCCCCAAAAAAGAATGTAAAAATCAAAATTTTTTAATATTTTCGGCCAATTTGTTTTATGCTACCTATGTTTGGTAAAAAAAATCGCAAAAAGCGTATTTTGATTGGTTTGCGCAAAAGTTATTGCGTTTACTAACAAAGGGAAAGATTTTTGTCATTTTTGTTGTTTTTTTTTTTAACGCGTAATGGCGGCGATCTGCGATTTTTTTTGCGGTACTGCGACATTGCGGCGGACAGATCGGACCCTTGACTGACATTTTTGACACTTTTGGGGTTACCAGTGACATTTCTACAGTAATCAGTGCTATATATATGCACTGTTACTGTAAAAATACACTGGTAGTGAAGGGGTTAACTTTATTTGAGAGGGAGGGGCTGTGTGTGTCCCTAGGGGCGTGATTCTAACTGTGATTGGCTGTGGCTTCAACTGTATGCAGAGTGATCAATGGATCTACATAGTAGATCCATGTGATCATCTCTCATACAGAGAGGAGAATGACAGGCAGCTTGTTTACACAAGCTGCCTGACTTTCTCCCTCTCCCCCGCCGATCGCAGAGTGGCCGGCGGCGATCGGGTCCGCCGGTCACACGCGCGGGGGGGTCCGTGACCACGCGGGAGCGGGAGCGCGCCTCCGGCGGCGCGCGCTCGCTCCCTAAACCCTCACAGGCGAGCGACGTAGACCTACGTCACTTTGCCTGTGAGGGGCTGACCGCCGCCGTAGATAGTCGTGCGGCGGTCGGCAAGTGGTTAAGGTTAGAGGGTTAGGGTTATGGTTAGAGGGTTAGGGTTAGGTTTAGTGTTAGGGGCTAGGGTTAGGGTTACAGTGAGATACTTAGGGTTAGAGTTAGTAGCCCTACCCCTACCCCTCTAACTCTAACCCTAAGCACTAAAAATAACCCTAACCTTAGCCCTGACCCTAACCCTAGCCCTAACCCTAACCCTAGCCCTAACCCTAATTCTATTTTTTTTCTGGTTCTGGACATGCTACAGAGCTGAAACTTCACAGGTACACTTTTTAGACCCCCCAGACAATAAATCCAAAGAAATTTTTTTTTTTTTTCAATAATTGGCTCTCTATCAAAAATGACAATTTTTAAGAACTTTTTTTGTGTGATTTAGTGTCTAGGGGGTCTAAAATGTGAACCTGTGAAGTTTCAGCTCTGTAGCATGTCCAGAACCAGAAAAAAAAGATAATTTTTCAGTAGAGCAGGGATGGTGGGAACCCCTTTTACACCTATATGATCTTTTTTTTCTGGTTCTGGACATGCTACATATATATATATATATATATATATATATATATATATATATATATTAAAAAAATACTCAAATACCAGCCCTCAAAGGGGCTTTTGGGGACAATATATATATCACAGAACAAAAAAAATTACACAAATACCAGCCCTCAAAAGGGCTTTTGGGGACAATAGATATATATATATATATATATATATATATCACAGAACAAAAAAAATTACACAAATACCAGCCCTCAAAAGGGCTTTTTGGGGACAATAGATATATATATATATATATATATCCAAAAAAACCCTCAAATACCAGCCCTAGGAAGGGCTTTTTGGGGTGCTGTCCTTACAGCAGGAGTGTACCAAGAACACTGGCTAACAAGACCGGGAACACTGACTAACTGTCCCTAGCTATAACAGCAGCAGCAGCAGCAGCAGCACTTTCCCTGCTCTCAGTAACACAGAAATGATCTAAAATGGATGCTGCCCTTGCTTATTTATAGGAGGTGGGAGGGTGTGGGAGGGAGGTATGCTGATTGGCCTGGAATGTGTCTGCTGACTGTGATGTTCAGGGTCAAAGTTTGCCTCAATGATGATGTATAGGAGGCGGACCGAACATCGCATATTTTCGCCCGCAGTGGCGAACGCGAACGTTCGAAGTTCGCCGGGAACCGTTCGCCGGCAAACCGTTCGGTACATCTCTAATGAGCAGACCTCACTAACAGATCCTGCTCCTTGGTAGGCAGAGAGCAATATAGATTTACCTGCAGCGCCTCTGTTAAGCAGACAGAGCTCAAAACTAAACTCTCTCACTAGCATCTACCTAGGAGAGTGCTACAGAAGAAATCATTTTACTTACCTTTTTTGAAGCCTCCAGCCCGGAATCTCTGCAGAGGACACAGCTGATAACGGCTGTGAAATGAATGGAGAGTGACGTCACCCATAGACTTACTATGGGGCTTCTGTTGTCGGATGTTTCCTCTCAGGGCCGGTGCTTCCACTAGGCAAACTAGGCAGCCGCCTAGGGCACATTGCAACCTAGGGGCGCAGCCATGAGTCGGCACTCTCTGAATGATCCTTGTGAGCTGAGGGGAGGGGCGGCAGTGGGGGAGGAAGAATGGACAGAGGAAGATGCCAGGTGTCTGGGGCAGTGGCTGAACTACCATGCCCTGGCTTTCCACCACTGTTGGGGGGGCCCAAGAGGCAGGAAGGGAGCCCACAGGAGTGCTGCCTGCATGATGATCGTCTTTGGCTGGAGCAGAGTGGTGTAAATCCTGGGCAGGAAGTGACTCTCTGCACTGAGCTGGTGGGCAGCCGTTCATTTCCCTTGGTCGGTATTAAGCAGGGAGCAGAGGAGAGCTGAACCTGACCCCAAGCTTGGCACTGGAGGGTGGCACTTTTACTGGAGCAGAAACTACGAGGCACCAGAATGGTCTGAGGAGGTTGGGGATTAGGGACGTACGGAGTTCTCTGCTGCTTCTCCCTTCACCAGCAGCTGGTTGGAGCTGTGGTGAGCACTGTGGTCCAGAAGAGGAGCATCCTAGGAGAAGGAATCAGCAGGATTACAAAGAAGGAGGGCAGAGTGCGGGCCACTCTCTTCATACCGCCCAGTGAGTGTCCCCAGAACAGGGGATCAGAGTCCCTGGGTGTGACATGGAGGTTCCCATGTGTGAAAGGGAATCAGGGTCACCAGGTGTGCCATGGGGGATAGGGGTCACCGGGTGTAACAGGGTTTCGGGGTCACCAGGTGTGCCATGAGGAATTGGGGTCCCTGGGTGTGCCATTGGGGATTGAGGCCCCCAGGTGTGACATGGAGGAACATCAGGGTGCCCAGGTGTGACATGGAAAAAGTTCAGGGTCTCTGGGTATGACATAGAGGAACATCAGGTGCCCCTGGTGTGACATGAAGGATCATCGGGGTCCCTTGGTGTGGCATAGATGGACATTAGGGTCCCCAGGTGTGACATGGAGGAATGTGGGGGTCACTGGGTATGACAGCATAACATAGAGGAGCCATCAGATCAGGGTCACTGGGTATGACATAGAGGAGTTTTTAACCCCTTCCCTTTTTATTTTTATTTTTTTGGGGGCGGGCGCACAAGTAGCTGGTCTTGCCTAGGGCGTAAAATAGTCTAGCACCGGCCCTGTGTCCTCTGCACCCACCTCCACAGTGACAGCTAAGTGTGGGATCGGGTCAGATCGGCTTCAAAAAAGGTATGTATACTGATTTCTTCTTTACAAGGTTAGATAGGTTAGTGTTAGATCGTGGATGTCTGTAGATGCAGGGATTTTAGTGTTAGAATGGAATTCTACTTAAGAGGAGCTCCAGTCTCCCCAAAAAGAATAGAAAGTCAGCAACTACAAATACTGTATCTGCAGACTTTTAATATAAGGACACTTACCTGTCCAAGGTCCAGCATTGTCTTCACCAGAGCACATTTTTCAATCAGCTTCGGGTGCAGTCCCCGGCATCCTGACTAAGGGAAACTAGCAGTGAAGCCTTGAGGCTTTTTCAGCCGATTTCCCACTGCGAATGTGAAAGGTCTTCTGGGACCTGTGATGTGTTCCAGAAGGCCACTGGGGAGGGAGAGGCAGCAATCTGTATGAAAGTGGGAGGGGGTACCTGTCAAAACCAGATACCCACTCCTCTCTTTCCCCAAAAAGTGCCAAATGTGGAAAAGGAGGGAGGTATGATGTAAAAAAGCAGAAGTTCCCCTTTTGGGTGACGTTCCGCATTAACTTGAGTGTATTCAAATAAGGGATCCTGTTCCTTTTCAGGTATGGGGTTTATAGACTGTTTCCTAAAAAAAAATCCAGTTCTGCATTTCCAGCCTTTCCTCAGCTCACAAGTTGAAAGATGTGTTTAATGAAGGAAAGACGTGTTTCTTTTTTGCAGCTTTATGCATTGACATACCTTCTTAGTTCCAGTCAGTCCAGACAGCATGGAAACCTGCTGACTTCGCACCATCCACAGGCATCTTAACTCTTCAATAAGACACAGAAGTTGAATCAAATGGAATAAGTGCAGTGCAGAGGATGTTTTCCAAGTCTTTTATTTTAAGAAACCTTCTGTGACGGTGTTCACCGTCACTGGAATTTAAGGACAGATGGGTGATGGTTTGGATTGCTTCATATTTGTCAGCAAGGTCTCCATGTAGAAATATTGAGATTTGTTCCCATTTGCCATGAGGACTCTGACCAGGAAGTACAACTCTTAATATGGTCATTCCAGGAAGTTCAATGGGGATACTGACTGTCTAACAATTTTGCTTTTGTCTGAGGTGGCTTTCCATTCACCTATTGTCGGGTGTGCTAATGAACTCACCTGTTGTCTGCTAAGGGATGTATTGACACTCAGAGTAATGTGTATTGGGGGCTCGTTATGGAACCATTGTTCTGTGTCTGGCTATTGTGTACATTGATTGTCCCCTGGGGGCTTCTGTCTCATTACACATAACAGTCCTTCTACTCAAGCTATCTGACCAATCCCTGCTGACTCATTTTCGAGTCCTCATTTGCATGGCTAAGGAGGACCTGAAGGAGAACTGCATGTACTGTGTAATTGACCAATGGGAAATCGGTTGTTGGGGGCAGGATGTTCCAAATTCTGTATAAAAGTGTGCGGTGTGCTTCCAATAAATTGTCTTCCTGTTTGAACTTACATACAGCCTGCTTGGTGTTTGTTCTAATGGATTCCGAATGGCACATAGCTGTAGTTCGGATCCCGGAGCCTTGGTTGACCGAACCATCAGACGTTGCGATCTGCAAGCTGACTCACTAGAAACAGAGGAGTGTCGGGAGAGCGGAAGCGAGCGAGCAAGGGTCTCGTCTCACTTTCCTAAGCTCTGTCTTTGCAAACTACAAACTCTGACTAGGGGAACATGGAAGAAACAAGAAGGGTCTAGCTAGGACTGAGCTAACTAGCACTAAACAGATGGGGAGGACAGATTGAGATACCAAATGAAATTGTAACAAGTTGTAGTGGCTCAAAACCGCCACTAGATTTCAACATACCTCAAATAATATTAACCAACATACAAAAATTACAAATAGGCGAGGTAACATAGTGAGATATCTGTATTTTTTTCATACTGATTTAGGGGTTAGGTTAAAGGGTATCTAAATCCAAGAACAAAGTTGTAATATATTGCATTGTGTTAATCCTTAGGTGTAATGACTATATTTGTGCCCTTCTTTTTCTATATTTTTACCTGGTGATCAACTAACACACTTCCCGTTTTAGGATGAAACACTCCCTCACTGTACTGTGTCCATGGAGAAGTAGCATGACCAGAAGGATGGCAAGTGTGTTGAGAATATTCTCCTTTCCACATCTCCATAACATAGGGGAGAGGTGTTTTGTAGTCCACAATGTGTAACAGAGCATGGTTAAACGGCTTACAATAACACTGTATGGCACCCCCTTACCCATGGATAGTGGTGAAGGACCCCTAGGTGGTTCGGTGAGCTAGTATTCACCTCATTCTTGACTCTTTGTAGGGTGGAAGAAATTGGGTTCCAGTCACTTTAGGAAATTTGACAAAATGTATTAAGCATGATAAACTCAGACAGAGAGGTGATAGGGCACTGGACACCCAAAAAAATTAACAAAAATGCAGACTTCTAAATCTACTTACAGTCATTATAAAGGACCTTTAAGCTAAAACCAGCACCTTGTACTTTTCAGAATGTAGAGCAGCTTTTAGACAGCTTATGTCCCCTCTGGATGAGCCACCAGAACTTCCTGTAATGTCTACCAGCAATAGCTTCAACCCAGCTCTCCAGGACTCTTTTTAGCAGTGAAGCTTTCACCCCTGGTGTAGAGTTGGGCCAAACACCCCCCTGTTCGGTTCGCACCAGAACTCCCAGACAGGGAAAAAGTTTAGCCCCGGGCCGAAAACTCTATTATAGAGTATGGACTTTGATATTGAGATTGTTTTCTATTTAATTTTTTTTTTTTGTATGACTTGTTGGTTTGTTCAAATTTAATAAAAAAAAAAAAATGTATGGGACCCGAACATGACAAATTAAAAGTCCCCGTTTTAAAACATTTATGCAGGAACCTGGGTACTGCCCTGGGGGACATGTATCAATGCAACATGGTATTTTTAAACTATCGTTTTTAAAGGAGCAGCGATTTTAATGATGTTTAAAGCGAACTAATAAAAATGAAAAATTCCTTTAAATATAGTGCCTGGGGGGGTCCTGTTAGTCTGCCTGTAAAATGGCGCATCTGTACCATATATAGAACATGCTGCAGCAAAACTGTAATTTCTAAAGAACAAAGTGACATTTAAATTGCCGGCAAAACAATACCATTCCTGGCAATACAAAAAAATTTTGAAAAAAATGGCGTGCCCCCCCCCCCCCAAAGGGTAACTCTACACCAAGATCAGGGCTTATAATGCACTGTGCAGCATTCAGTGCATCGTGGGGTGCTCGGCGGGCTAACATCCTACCGAGCGCCCTGCAAATTCAGGTGTTTGCCAAACGAGTGAACAGACGGTATTTGGGCTGAACTTATTCTCGGCCTGAACCATTCGCCCAACTCTACCCTGGTGCTCCAAATTTAGGTACTGCAATTTCTAGGCCTCCAACCCAGGCCTCTCCTCTGGCAGAGGCCCTCCACAGACAGCAGACTTCAAACACAAAGCCTTGCCTAAGCTTCCAGAGGGTCACCCTAAATATATCTATCCTTCCCCAGCATGCACCATTGGCAATAAACCTCCTAATGGATGGCCAGGAAGACATGAATATTCAAACCCAAAGGGTCTGGTATGGATCTGTGGGGGACCTCACACAAGTTTTTGGCTGATGTACTTGCTTAAAATCTATACAAGGCTCAAAGGGTCTGGTTTGCAATTTGGGGGCGACTGCAATTAATATTTTTTTAATTCTTGCTGTAGGACGTGCTTCAGGAAATGTGACATTTACAAAAATGAAGAAAAAAAAAATCACTGCACAGGCCAATTGGAATTTTTAAAAATGTTTTCTGCACTGGTACATATTCCCCAAGGCAGTGCCCATGTTTTTGACAACTATTTGCCTATTAGCCCAGAAAATAGGCATTTTTAATTTGACAGATTTGGCTCTGATTAATTTTCGATTTAGGTTCGGCAAGCTTGAACCCAACATAGGGCAGCAAGGCTCATCCCTAATGTTATTCTATCTATCTATATCTATCTATATCTATCTATCTATCTATCTATCTATCTATCTATCTATCTATCTATCTATCTATCTATCTATCTATCTATCTATCTATCTATCTATCTATCTATCTATCTATCTATCTATCTATCTATCTATCTATCTATCTATCTATCTGTCTATCTATCTATCTGTCTATCTGTCTATCTGTCTGTCTGTCTGTCTGTCTGTCTGTCTGTCTGTCTGTCTGTCTGTCTGTCTATCTATCTATCTATCTATCTATCTATCTATCTATCTATCTATCAATCTCGTTCTTGATCGTTAACTAATCTATTAAATATATATTTTATGCAATATTCTATTAGAAATCTAATCTTCTAAAGAGTATTTATTATGTAGCAGTTTAGGTCTTTCATGGGTTATTAATTATTTTTAATTGTTAATTGTAATGTAAGTTCATTATTTTCCCTCCCTCAATACACATTTCTCAAGCTTGGACACAGAGACACAGTGGTGGCTCTGGTAACCAGGGAATAACGAGCGGCATTATTACCAGTATGGTGAAACATTTACTAACTCAAGCATCACATTTACCTTTATAGAGTTCTTTTTACATTCTGTCTACATTACTGTGTGTTTGCCTTTCTATTGCTTCACCCATCCACATCCGTTCACATTAATCTACATCACTTGAACTTGTCCTCTTCAGATTATTACTACACTCAGCAAACTACAATAGTTGGATACAGGTGTAGCCTGGATGTCCTGGTAGAAGGCCGTCTACACGAGCCACAAGCCTGATTGTCTATGTACTTTCCTGCTCTATAATTCCATCTCATTTATCCTTTACCGATCTCATTTTTCCTTCTGCTTTTCTTAGCTGCCTTCTGTCTTTTGCCAACAGTGTATCTTTCTTTTGAATCCCCAATCTCTATTCTTCCAAATGCCATGCTCATTATGTCATTGTGACCCGCTGTCCCAACATTACCAGCCACCCGATACAAAGAGAACCCTCTGCTCCCCACACCACCAGCTACCCAATGACTAGGAGACTGAAAAGGCTGTAATTGGAGAGATACATTTAAACAGATGCCAGGCCTTGTATACTGGGACTCCTTCATAGTGGCCATTGTAACCTGTACCCATTGAATATTCAATACCGTCTTTGTGCCCAGATTACACAACTGTACTTTTTACCTTTGGATATCTGTAAACTGGGGTGTAACTGCTAGGGGTGAAGACAGACCATTCATTCTCAACTAAGAATTTTTGTTGCTAGATTTCGGGGGTTGTGCAAAAATGTTGGTCTGATATGGGATCTTGTATCAAAATGTCAAAAAATGTTTGTCCTATATTGGTTCTCATCTCAAAATTTAAAAATTCTAGTTTCATATCAGACCTCAAACATTGGTTCTTTATTGAACCTCACCTCAAGATGTCAAAAATGTTGGTCCCATATCAGATCTCATGTCAAAATGGCAAAAACATTGGTTGCATATTGGACCTCATCTCAAAATGTCGGTTTCATATCAGATCTCATGTCAGAATGTCAAAAACATTGGTCCCATAACGGATCTCACCTCAAGATGTCAAAAATGTTGGTTTCATATCAGACCTCATGTCAAAATGTCAAAAACATTGGTTCCATATCGGCCACAGCTCAAAATGTCAAAACTGTTGGTCCCATTTTAGATCTCATGTCAAAATGTCAAAAACATTGGTCCCATATCTGACCTAATTTCAAGATGACAAAAATATTGATTTCATATCAGATCTCATGTCAAAGTGTCAAAACATTGGTCCCATATAGAGGTGTACCGGACTGTTCGCCGGCGGACAGTTCCCGGCGAACTTAGCATGTTCGCGTTCGCCGCTGCGGGCGAACATATGTGATGTTCGGTCCGCCCCCTATAATACATCATTGAGGCAAACTTTGACCCTGAACTTCACAGTCAGCAGGCACATTTCCAGCCAATCAGCATACCTCCCTCCCACACCCTCCCACCTCCTATTAATAAGCAAGGGCAGCATCCATCTTAGATCATTCTGAAGCAGTGTGTTAGTGAGAGCAGGGAGAGCTGCTGCTGCTGCTGTTAATAGCTAGGGACAGTTGTTAGTCAGTGTTCCTGGTCTTGCTAGTCAGTGTTCTTGGTCCACTACTGACAGCACCCCAAAAAGCCCTTCTAAGGGCTGCTATTTTGTGTAATTATATATATATATATATATATATATATATATATATATAGATATATATATATATATATATATATATATATATATATATATATATATATATATATATGTATATATATATCTAGTGTCCCCAAAAGCCCTTTTAAGGGCTGGTAATTGAGTTTTTTCTTTTATATATATATATATATATATATATATATATATATATATATCTAGTGTCCCCAAAAGCCCTTTTAAGGGCTGGTAATTGAGTATTTTTTTTTATTTATTCATATATATATATATATATATATATATATATATATATATATATATATATATATATATATATCTAGTGTCCCCAAAAGCCTTTTTTAGGGCTGGTAATTGAGTATTTTTTATATATATATATATATATATATATATATATATATATATATATTTATTGTACACTGCAGTTGCCTGCCCGCTGTGTGTGGGAGGCCACAGACCCACCACAGACTGTACTGTGTGCACACCACACTCATTTCGGGTGGCACAGGCACAGTACCTTGCATTTTAAAAAATATTTTTTTTTTCCTCTGTCATAATTGCAGTGAGTGCTGTGTCAGGTCCACAGAGTGCACTGTACCCACTGCAGTGCACTGCCCACCACTAATATATATACGGTGGCACAGCATCTTGTTGCAAATTGAAAAAAAATAATATTTTTTATTATTGCAGTAGTTGCCTGGGCTGCCAGTGACTGTCAGGTCCACAGAGTGTACTGTGCCCACTGTAGTGCCACTGCGTGCCCACCCACCACTGATATATATACGGTGGCACAGCAGCTTGTAAAGTAAAAAAATATATATTTTTTTTATAATTGCAGTTGCCTGGGTGCCAGTGACTGTCAGGTCCACAGAGTGTACTGTGCCCACTGCAGTGCCACTGCGTGCCCACCCACCACTGATATATATGGTGGCACAGCAGCTTGCAAATTAAAAATATATATATTTTTTTATAATTGCAGTTGCCTGGGCTGCCAGTCACTGTCAGGTCCACAGAGTGTACTGTACCCACTGCCCAATACTCCTATAGGGTGGCACAGCAACTTGCACTCATAGTACAACACATTAAAAAAAAAAAAATGACAGGCAGAGGCAGGCCACCCCGCAAGGGCCGTCGTGGTCGTGGTGCTGTGATTTCCTTAGGCCCTAGAATAATGCCCAGTGTTCAGAGGCCACCACAGACCCTGAACTCAAAAAATTCTGAGGACATAGTTGACTGGCTTACACAGGACACCCAATCGTCTACAGCTTCCGCTCGGAACCTTAATGCACCATCCTTCTCCAGCTCAGCTTCGGGCACCTCTCAATTTACCACTCGCCAGCCCGCCGGCACCACCACCAACACTAGCACCACACCTGCTTCACTTGATCCGTCAGAGGAGTTATTTTCACATCAGTTGGAAGAAATAAGTGATGCGCAACTATTAGTGCCAGAGGATGTAGATAACGGGGATATGTCTCAGTCAGGCAGCATTATACACATGGACGTACATTGTGATGATGATGATGATGTTGTACCTGCTGCTGCTGTCTTTGCTGAATTGTCAAGTGAAGCGGCTGATGATGACGATGTGTCTGTGGATGTCACCTGGGTGCCTGCTCGAAGAGCAGAAGAAGAGGGGGAAAGTTCAGATGGGGAGACAGAGAGGAGGAGGAGGAGACGAGTTGGAAGCAGGGGGAGGAGGTCATCGCAAGGAGATAGTGGCGCAGTCAGACAGCATGTAGATTCGGCACCCGGGGTCAGCCAGACAGCACGCCAATCAACGCAAGCTGTTGCCACCACCAGAATGCCGTCCTTGCAAAGCTCAGCAGTGTGGCATTTTTTTTGTGTGTCTGCCTCTGATATCAGCGATGCCATTTGTAACCTGTGCCAAAAGAAACTGAGTCGTGGGAAGTCCAACACCCACCTAGGTACAACTGCTTTGCGAAGGCACATGATCTCACATCACAAACGCCTATGGGATCAACACATGAGTAAAAGCAGCACACAAACTGAAAGCCACCATCCTCCTCCTGGTCCAGCATCTTCAGCCACGTCAACCACTGCTGTCCTCCATGCCCCCTATCAACAACCCGCCCCTCCGCCTCTCACCTTCAGCAGTTCCTGCTCATCTGCCCACAGTCAGGTGTCTGTCAAGGAAATGTTTGAGCGTAAGAAGCCAATCTCACAGAGTCACCCCCTTGCCCGGCGTCTGACAGCTGGCTTGTCGGAACTCTTAGCCCGCCAGCTTTTACCATACAAGCTGGTGGAGTCTGAGGCCTTCAAAAAATTTGTCGCTATTGGGACACCGCAGTGGAAGGTACCCGGCCGAAATTATTTTTCACAAAAGGCAATTCCCAACCTGTACTCTATTGTGGAAAAGGAAATCATGTCACGTCTGGCACACAGTGTTGGGGCAAGGGTCCATCTGACCACTGATAGCTGGTCTGCAAAGCACGGTCAGGGCAGGTATATCACTTACACTGCGCATTGGGTAAACCTGCTGGCGGATGCCAAGCATGGAATGCGTGGCTCTGCTGCAGAGGAGTTGGTGACACCGCCACGACTTGCAGGCAGGCCTGCTGCCACCTCCTCTACTCCTCCTACTCTATCCTCTTTGCTAACCTCCTCGGCTGAGTCCTCTTCTGCTGTTGCGTCTTGCTCCACACCAACTGCACCCCCCCAGCTCCCCAGGGGCTGTTCCACATGCCGGATACGACAGTGTCACGCTGTCTTGGGGTTGACTTGCCTGAAAGCAGAGAGTCACACCGGACCAGCACTACTGTCCGCCCTGAACGCACAGGTGGATCAGTGGCTGACCCCGCACCAACTGGAGATCGGCAAAGTGGTGTGTGACAACGGAAGCAATTTGTTGGCGGCATTGAATTTGGGCAAGTTGACACATGTGCTGTGCATGGCACATGTGTTGAATCTGATTGTACAACGCTTTGTGCAGAAGTACCCAGGCTTACAGGACGTCCTCAAGCAGGCCAGGAAGGTGTGTGGCCATTTCAGGCGTTCCTACACGGCCATGGCGCACTTTGCAGATATTCAGCGGCGAAACAACATGCCAGTGAGGCGCTTGATTTGCGACAGCCCGACACGTTGGAATTCAACACTGCTAATGTTCGACCGCCTGCTCCAACAAGAAAAAGCGGTCAACGAGTATTTGTATGACCGGGGTGCTAGGACAGCCTCTGGGGAGCTGGGTATTTTTTTGCCACGTTACTGGACGCTCATGCGCAATGCCTGTAGGCTCATGCGTCCTTTTGAGGAGGTGACAAACCTAGTCAGTCGCACCGAAGGCACCATCAGCGACATCATCCCATATGTTTTCTTCCTGGAGCGTGCCCTGCGAAGAGTGCTGGATCAGGCCGTAGATGAGCGTGAAGAGGAAGAGTTGTGGTCACCATCACCACCAGAAACAGCCTTACCATCGCTTGCTGGACCTGCGGCAACACTGGAAGAGGAGTCTGAGGAAGAGGAGTCAGAGGAGGAATGTGGCTTTGAGGAGGAGGAGCACCAACCACAGCAGGCATCCCAGGGTGCTCGTTGTCACCTATCTGGTACCCGTGGTGTTGTACGTGGCTGGGGGGAAGAACACACCTTCAATGACATCAGTGAGGACGAGGAATTGGACATGAGTAGCTCGGCATCCAACCTTGTGCAAATGGGGTCTTTCATGCTGTCATGCCTGTTGAGGGACCCTCGTATAAAAAGGCTGAAGGAGAAGGACCTGTACTGGGTGGCCACGCTACTAGACCCCCGGTATAAGCAGAAAGTCTCTGATATGTTACCCAATTACCGGCAGTCGCAAAGGATGCAGCAGCTACAAAATAAGTTGAAAAGTATGCTTTACACAGCATATAAGGGTGATGTCACAGTCACAGCACAACGGGAATCCAACAGGTGAAGAGGTGAAAGTAATCCTCCTCCTACCACAACCACGCCGGCAAGGACAGGACGCTTTACAGACGTCTCGTTGATGGAGGACATGCGGAGCTTTTTTAGTCCTACGCATCGCCACAGCCCTTCGGGGTCCACCCTCAGAGAACGACTCGACCGACAGGTAGCAGACTACCTTGCCTTAACTGCAGATATCGACACTCTGTGGAGCGATGAACCCCTTGACTACTGGGTGTGCAGGCTTGACCTGTGGCCTGAGCTATCCCAATTTGCCATTGAACTTCTGGCCTGCCCCGCTTCAAGTGTGCTGTCAGAAAGGACCTTCAGCGCAGCAGGAGGTATTGTCACTGAGAAGAGAAGTCGCCTAGGTCAAAAAAGTCTTGATTACCTCACGTTTATTAAAATGAATGAGGCATGGATCCCGAAGGGACTGACAGTGGGGGATGCATTTGACTAAAAAAGGCCTGGTGATGACTGAGATGCCTTGGGCTAAAAATGGTCCACACGCTGCTGTATTTAATCATTCTCTGCATGCCGGTTGACTTACGTTACGTCTCCGCCACCAACTACGGTTCAAGCCGCAATGTTTTAATGCACTTTCTGCCTTGAAAACCTCAATTTTTCAGGCCGCTGCAGCAATACCTACTTTTTCATGCATGTGTACATGCCTAATTTTTCTGGCCTCTGGTGCTACACTGTGGCTGCAAAAAAAACAAAAAAAAAAGGCACATACATGTGTCAATTCCCCTTTGTGATCGTTACCTTGTCGTGGTGAAGGGGCTTGCGTATCACAATGAAGCGATCACCTCTAGGAGTGTGTTGGCACACCCCAGATGATAAGGTCGTTGCTTCATTGTGAACAGACCAAAAGCGATCCGCGGGATAATTTTTCATAGAAAAAACATTCATTTTCTTTCATTCTTTCTGCGGAGCTGGGTATTTTTTGGCCGCGTTACTGAATGCTCATAAACAATGGCGGTAGGCTCATGCGTCCTTATGCGGAGGTGACAAACCTGGTGGTCAGTCAAACCCAAGGCAACATCATCGACCTCATCCCATATGCGTTTTTTCTGGAGCATGCCCTGCGAAGAGTACTGGATCAGGCTGTAGATGAGCATGAAGAGGAAGAGTTGTGGTCCCCATCACCACCAGAAGCAGCCTTGTCGTTGTCAATTGCTGGACCTGTGGCAACGCAGAGAGAGGAGTCTGAAGAAGAGAAGTCAGAGGAGGAAGGTGGCTTTGAGGAGGTGGAATACCAGCCACAGCAGGCGTCCCAGGGGGCTTGTTGTCACCTTTCGTGGACCCTTGGTGTTGTACGTGGCTGGGTGGAGGAAGAGACCTTCAATGATGTCAGTGAGGACAAGGAACGGGACATGGCTAGCTTGGTATCCAACCTTGTGCAAATGGGGAGTTTGCGGTTGTGCAAATAGACTGGCTGGCTGACTGTTAAACGGGGAGTTTGGTCTGTCAGAGTTTGGTCTGTCACTGTGAAGCGGGCGTAACCCTTACACTACTTGACCGATACAACATCATACCTGATCGTATTCACACACTGGATGTTTTAAAGCACGTTATTCCAAACAATTTAGGAATGTTAGGTGATTTCTGCCCTTTATGGATCAAAACCCGACTCTGCGTCAACTACGTAATTTTCCATGGGAGTTTTGCCATGGATCCCCTTCCGGCATGCCACAGTCCAGGTGTTAGTCCCCTTGAAACAACTTTTCCATCACTATTGTGGCCAGAAAGAGTCCCTGTGTGTTTTAAAATTCGCCTGCCTATTGAAGTCTATGGCGGTTCGCCGATCGCGAACATTTGCCGATGTTCGCGTTCGCCGTTCGCGAACGGCGAATTTTAGGTTCGCGACATCACTAGTCCCATATCGGATCTCATCTCAAAATATAATAAATGCTGGTTTCATATCAGACCTCACGTCAAATGTCACAACAAAAACATTGGTTCCTTATTGGACCTCACCTCAAGATTTTAAAAATGTTGCCCCCCTATCAGACCTCGTGTCAAAATGCCAAAAACATTGGTTCCATATCAGCTACATCTCAAAATGTCAAAACTGTTGGTACAATATTAGATCTCATGTCAAAATGTCAAAAACATTGGTCTTATTATTACACCTCACCTCAAAATGTCAAAAATGTTGGTCTCATATAAGATTGTCATCCAGGCAACCATCAGGCTTTCATGCGTTGTGTTGATCACATCTTAATACAGTATATTCGAAGAACAATGAAAAAAAATGAGGTAGTCACCAATTTTCGATCACAGCACCAAAAATGCCAGAAAAAATTACATAAAAGTTTCTTGATTTTTTTCATGCAAAATGTAGATCAAAACTGGGAGTTACAATGCTCATAAAGTCATAAAATACTCAGCACGTGTATGTGACTTAATATGGGTCATGGTGTGGCCTTTCTTACTGACACTTTGGTGTTTTTTTTATTTTAACAACATTTTATTGAAGTTTGTCAGAGTAACAGAATAATAGGTGCAGTACAAAAGGTCAAAAGTATGGACTCACACAAAAAGCATTACACTGGAAGAATTATATAGGTTAGCAGACAAACTTCCATCAATTTAAGACCTGAGTTACTAATGGTAAACGACAACTGCAACCAGGGCTGGCCCAAGACATTGTGCTGCCTAGGTCCAAGAATTAAATGCTGCGAGGGACGTTCCCCAGAGGAAACGCTCCACCTCCTCATACTCGTCAGTTTGCACTACGGGCGGCAGTATGAGATGTAAAAATGCCACCCATAACGCGCCGCAAACTGATGACACACAAAACGGTTGGGAAAAAAATCTTGGGAGTTAATTTGCTGCCCCTCTCCAAGTGCTGCCTGGGTCCAATGGACCCAGTGGAACCCATGGTAGGGCCGGCCCTGACTGCAACTGGTTACTGGCAGAATATAAATCAAAGTGAAACAGTAAAATCTGGGGAACAGGGGGGGGGGGGGGGAACAGATGCAAGACATTAATCTTCAATTATATTAACTGTGGTACTAGGACTTGGAGTATTGGAGCCTGAAAAGAACAGAGCAAAGGGGTGGTAGTTGGCACATCCCAAAGTGAAAATCCTCAAAGATATAGAGAGAAAGCAGTGTATTGAGGCATATAGTGACCTTAGACCGAGTTCGTCCTCAGTGGTGGGGTTAATGGCGGAGAGCGTTATGAAGTTGCTCCATTTGTGATGGAAGACAGCAAGGCAAGATGGTGGGTTAAGAGTGAGATCCAGGGACTCCTTCCGTAGTAACGAATACAGTTCAGAGCGAAGTTCTGTGATGGTGGGTGGGGAAGCCGCTGTCCATTGCTTTAAGGTAGCTCTCCTGGTGATCATATAGCAAGAGATTAACCAAGGTTTGTGGTATACCAGAGTATTCTTCTGCCTTTTTTACTCAGAAGAGTAGACTATTTACTCATTAGGTGACTTCCGGAGGCAATTGGTTCTACTAGATTTTAGTTAGGGGTATCAGATTAAAGTGGGGGGTGAATACAAGTGCACACCACACTTTTTACATATTTATTTGTATAAAAATTTGGAAATCCATTTATCATTTTCCTTCCACAATTATGTGTCACTTTGTGTCGGTCTATCACATAAAATCCCAATAAAATACATTTACGTTTTTGGTTGTAACATGACAAAATGTGGACAATTTCAAGAGGTATGAATACTTTTTCAAGGCACTGTAATACATTGGTACTAATATCCCTACTTTTAGGTGTACGTTTATGAAAGGGTGAATTTTTTTCTCTGTTCGCTTCTCGGCAGTTCTCCGGGGAAAATTATCTCCTCTGGCACCCTTTTTATGAAGCGGAGAACTTCAGTTCTCCCAGGGTGATCAGAGGAGAACTGTTTTCTCGGTGAACGGCCGAGATCTCTATACAAGTGAATGTATACACACATTAAATATGTACAGTGGGTACGGAAAGTATTCAGACCCCCTTAAATTTTTCACTCTTTGTTATATTGCAGCCATTTGCTAAAATCATTTAAGTTCATTCTTCTTCCTCATGAATGTACACATAGCACCCCATACTGACAGAAAAACACAGAATTGTTGACATTGTTGCAGATTTATTAAAAAAGAAAAACTGAAATATCACATGGTCCTAAGTATTCAGACCCTTTGCTGTGACACTCATATATTTAACTCAGGTGCTTTCCATTTCTTCTGATCATCCTTGAGATGGTTCTACACCTTCTTTTGAGTCCAGCTGTGTTTGATTATACTGATTGGACTTGATTAGGAAAGCAACACACCTGTCTATATAAGACCTTCCAGATCACAATGCATGTCAGAGCAAATGAGAATCATGAGGTCAAAGGAACTGCCTGAAGAGCTCAGAGACAGAATTGTGGCAAGGCACAGATCTGGCTAAGGTTACAAAAAGATTTCTGCTGCACTTAAGGTTCCTAAGAGCACAGTGGCCTCCATAATCCTCAAATGGAAGACGTTTGGGATGACCAGAACCCTTCCTAGAGCTGGCCGTCCGGCCAAACTGAGCTATCGGGGGAGAAGAGCCTTGGTGAGAGAGGTAAAGAAGAACCCAAAGATCACTGTGGCTGAGCTCCAGAGATGCAGTCAGGAGATGGGAGAAAGTTGTAGAAAGTCAACCATCACTGCAGCCCTCCACCAGTCGGGGCTTTATGGCAGAGTGGCCCGACGGAAGTCTCTCCTCAGTGTAAGACACATGAAAGCCCGCATGGAGTTTGCTAAAAAACACCTGAAGGACTCCAAGATGGTGAGAAATAAGATTCTCTGGTCTGATGAGACCAAAATAGAACCTTTTGGCTTTAATTCTAAGCGGTATGTGTGGAGAAAACCAGGCACTGCTCATCACCTGTCCAATACAGTCCCAACAGTGAAGCATGGTGGTGGCAGCATCATGTTGTGGGGGTGTTTTTCAGCTGCAGGGACAGGACGACTGGTTGCAATCGAGGGAAAGATGAATGCGGCCAAGTACAGGGATATCCTGGACAAAAACCTTCTCCAGAGTGCTCTGGACCTCAGACTGGGCCGAAGGTTTACCTTCCAACAAGACAATGACCCTAAGCACACAGCTAAAATAACGAAGGAGTGGCTTCACAACAACCCCGTGACTGTTCTTAAATGGCCCAGCCAGAGCCCTGACTTAAACCCAATTGAGCATCTCTGGAGAGACCTAAAAATGGCTGTCCACCAATGTTTACCATCCAACCTGACAGAACTGGAGAGGATCTGCAAGGAGGAATGGCAGAGGATCCCCAAATCCAGGTGTGAAAGACTTGTTGCATCTTTCCCAAAAAGACTCCTGGCTGTATTAGATCAAAAGGGGGCTTCTACTAAATACTGAGCAAAGGGTCTGAATACTTAGGACCATGTGATATTTCAGTTTTTCTTTTTTAATAAATCTGCAACAATGTCAACAATTCTGTGTTTTTCTGTCAGTATGGGGTGCTATGTGTACATTCATGAGGAAGAAGAATGAACCTAAATGATTTTAGCAAATGGCTGCAATATAACAAAGAGTGAAAAATTTAAGGGGGTCTGAATACTTTCCGTACCCACTGTATATACATAAATATGGCAGGGGGACATTATTACTGTGTTGGGGGGTCTGAACGAGGAAGAAGGATGCCAATAATCTTCCTTCTTGCCCCTCAGTTCTCCCCCGATTTGGTCTTCACTCCCCCGATTCACCACCTCCAGGCTGGTGAATCCGACAGTGTGAATTCTAGCCCAGATCACCAGTGAAGTGCGGAGATCGCAGCTTCATAACCTGGCTGTTTCTGTGTCAGGCAATGACAGATTCCCGTGTGAAGAGATGATCAGCGAAGAACATGTTCTCCCCCGATCATTTCTGTTTCATAAACTGAGAATGATCGGAAATGTGCTGCGATCAGCAGGATCACTGCTCATCTCCGTTTCATAAAAGGACACCTAAATTTTAGATACAATATGTTTCCGCACTATTTTGATTGTTTTTTATTACGTGGGTTTAGTGACATTTTAACTACTTCCTGACCACCCGCCGCCTATTTACTGCGGCAGGGTGGCCCTCCTGCGCAAACCGACGTAGATCTACATCGGTCGCGAGCACGCACCGCCGGCGGTGCACTCCCCCCCCCTACTTGGCGGCGGGGAAGCCGATGCACGGATCAGGTGGCTCCGATTGCCGCCTGACACCCGCGATCGCTCCCCGCTGAGAGAGAAGGACGGTTGGCTGATGTAAACACATCTGACCGTTCTTCTCCCTGCAATGATCACAGAGCTCATGTGATCCTTCTATATAGGATACCATGTCTCTATGGTCATTTCAGAAGCCACGCCCCCCCCACAGTTAGAAACACTCTTCTAGGGTCACATTTAACCCCTTGATCACCTATACTGTTAACCCCTTCCCTGTCAGTGTAATTATTACAGTAACAATGCATATTTTTAGCACTGATTACCGTAGTAATGTCACTGGTCCCCCCAAGAGTGTCAAAAATGTCAGTCAGGGGTCCGATCTGTCCGCCGCAATGTTGCAGTCCTGGTAAAAATCGCAGATTGCCGCCATTACTAGTAAAAAAATAAATTAATAAATAAAAATCTTTCCCCTAGTTTGTAGACGTGATAACTTTCGTGCAAACAATACGCTTTTTGGAATTTTCTTTGTTACCAAAAATATGTAGCAGGATACAAATTGGCCTAAAATGATGAAAAAATTAGATTTTTAATTTTTTTTTTATTGGGAATGTTTTGTACCAGAATGTGAAAAATATTGTTTTTTTTTTGTTTTTTTTTCAGAATTGTCGCTCTTTTTTGTTTATAGTGCAAGAAATAAAAAACGCAGAGTTGATCAAATACCGCCAAAAGAAAGCTCTATTTGTGGGAAAAAAAAGGACATCAATTTTATTTGGGTACAGTGTCGCACACGACCGCACAATTGTCAGTTAAATTAACGCAGTGCTGAATCGCAAAAAATGGCCTGGTCATTAAAGCGGTTGTATCCTCAAAAAAAAAAAAAAAAAAAACCTTGCAGGACAAAGGTATAATGTTCTAGTAAGCATCGCATACTAGCACATTATGAAATACTTACCTTAAAACGGCCGTCACTAAATGGCGGCCTGCGGTCCATTGGCGGCCCGCACGATCCTTCCGCCCGGACCGCGAGGCCGCCTCCTGTTATCAGTCACTGGTTTGCTGGGACCGTGGGTGTCCCAGCAACCAGTGACGTGCTGTGTGTGCTCCACGCCCCTCCTTACTGTGGATCCTGGCTCACTCCCAGCCGGTGTCCCGCCGGGCCGCGAGTAGGGGCGTGACGTCACGCGCGCGCCCCGCCCCCTGCTCCTGACTGCGGCTCCCATTCAGCCGGGCAGCGAGTTGGGGCGTGACATTATGTGCGCGCCCCGCCCCCTGCTGCTCGTGGCTCCTGGATCGACTACTGGCTCCAGGTATGTGGAGCACAAGGGGAAAAAGCAATGTGGTCCCCAATTTCAAAGCTGCAAAGTTGCACTTTAACCACTTAAGCCCCGGAGGATTTGGCTGCTAAACGACCAGGGGGTATTTTGCGATTCGGCACTGCGTGACTGTAACGGACAATTGCGCGGTCGTGCGACGCTGTACCTAAACGAATTTGACGTCCTTTTTTTCCCACAAACAGAGCTTTCTTTTGGTGGTATTTGATCACCTGTGCGATTTTTTGATCACGCGCTATAAACAAAAAAAGAGCGTCAATTTTGCAAAAATAACAATATTTTTCAAATTTTTTTATATGAAATTCCCCAAAAAAAAAATGTAAAAATCAAAATTTTTTAACATTTTTGGCCAATTTGTTTTATCCTACCTATGTTTGGTAAAAAAAATCGCAAAAAGCGTATTTTGATTGGTTTGCGCAAAAGTTATCGCGTTTACTAACAAAGGGAAAGATTTTTGTCATTTTTGTTGTTTTTTTTTTAATGCATAATGGCGGCGATCTGCGATTTTTTTTGCGGTACTGCGACATTGTGGCGGACAGATCGGACCCTTGACTGACATTTTTGACACTTTTGGGGGTACCAGTGACATTTCTACAGTAATCAGTGCTATACATATGCACTGTTACTGTAAAAATACACTGGCAGTGAACATGTTAACTTTTTTTTAAAGGGCGAGGCTATGTGTGTCCCTAGGGGCGTGCTTTCTACTGTGATTGGCTGTGGCTTGAGCTGTAAGGACACTGATCAACGGATCTACATAGTAGATCCGTCTGATCAGTGTTTTTACACTGAGGAGAATGACAGGTGGCTTGTTTACACAAGCTGCCTGACATTCTCCCTCTCCCCCGACGATCGCTGAGTGACCGGCGGACATCGGGTCCGCCGGTCACACGCGCGGGGGTGTCCGTGACCGCGCGGGAGCGGGAGCGCGCCTCCGCGGGCGCGCGCTCGCTCCCCAGACCCTCCCAGGCTAGTGACGTTAATTAACGTCACTCTGCCTGGCCGGGGCTGACCGCCGCAGTAAATCTACTTGCGGCGGTCGGCAAGCGGTTAAAGCTGATGAGAGGTTTTTAAAGTGATGGGCATATTTTGTAGTGCTCATTAGAGTGCCCCATAAAAAAAAAAAATGTGCCCATCAGAGTGCCCCCTAACATAAAATGTGCCCATCAGCATGCCCCTTATTTTACGCTGATGGGCATATTTTATGTTAAGGGTCACGCTGATGGGCATATTTTATGTTAAGGGGCACTCTAATGAGCATATTTTATGTTAAGAGCAACGCTGATTTACACGTTTTGTTTTGACCATCAGAGTGCCCCCTAACATAAAATGTGCCCATCAGAGTGCCCCCTAACATAAAATTTGCCCCTTTAGAGTACCGCCTAACATAAAATGTGCCCATCAGAGTGCCCCCTAACATAAAATGTGCTCATCAGCGTGCCCCTTATTTTATGTTAAGCGTCACGCTGATGGGCAAATTTTATGCTAAGGGGCATGCTGATGGGCACATTTTATGTTAGGGGGCACTCTGATGGGCATATTTTATGTTAGGGGGCACGTTTTACACATTTTATGTTATTGGGCACTCTAATGGGCATATTTTATATTAAGAGCAACGCTGATGGACACGTTTTGTTTTGCCCATCAGAGTGCCCCCTAACATAAAATATGCCCATCAGAGTGCCCCCTAACAAAAAATGTGTAAAATGTGCCCATCAGAGTGCCCCCTAACAAAATGTGCCCATCAGAGTGCCCCTTATTTTATGTTAAGGGTCACGCTGATGGACACATTTTATGTTAGGGGGCACTCTAATGGGCATATTTTATGTTAAGAGCAACGCTGATGGACACGTTTTGTTTTGCCCACCTTTCTGAGTCATAGCACAGACTTCAGATTCGGACCTCGGCCCAAAGAAAATTTTGGCGACCGGACCTCCTTAAATTTTAATTTATTACCCCTGCCTTAGAATGAAGCCGCAAAACGGACGCCCAGACACCGCTGAGGCAGCTCACATCTTCCCTCGGTGTCTCTTTCGGGGTCGGCGGCTTCGGCGCTGTGAGTGGCCGGAGCCGCGATGACGTCACTCCCGTGCATGCGTGCGAGAGTTCACTTTCCGGCAAGGAGCTTCAGAGCGCATGCGCCGCTGATGTCAGCGGCTGCACACAGGGCCAATATCTCCTGAACCGTGCAGGTTTAGGAGATGTTATTTTACCTACAGGTAAGCCTTATTATAGGCCTTATTATAGGCTTACCTGTAGGTAAAAGTTAAAAAGTGGAGTATACTACCGCTTTAAGGGGGAAATCCTTCCCGTCCAGAAGTGGTTAAAGATTTTATTTAGTAAATTTAACAGTCCAATGTGTTATAACAGAAGGCTGCACATTTTTTATAGCAGAGTCCTGCAAAACAGTAACATTGTATAAAGAGGGGGGGGGGGGGCACAGATCCTGCCTGTACACAGAACCTAAACCAGCAGGAGTGTGCAGGCAGCCGGTGCAGTCAGCATTGTGGCTGAAAACTTGGAGCCGCAGACAGTCTCGTCAGCTGTCTCTGGTTAGGCAGACTTATTTTTCCATATGAGCCCACTGTGGTCACACTATAGGGTTACACACAATACTCTCACTGCTAGGGAATGAGAAATCTCTTTCTCATCACATTTATTATCCACCTAAAGCAGTATTAAAGCCAAACATGCAATATACTGCAGCTAACAAATTCTTTAATGTGATGGCTGCATTCTTTTTCTTTTTTTTGGTCTTTTTTTACTTTATTTTTACTTAGTAATCTGGCCAGTGACACACTTCCTGTCTTAGTGTGCCTCTACTCTGGATGGAGGAGCAATGGAGACACGTATGGACAACAGTTTTGTCAGTCTGGAGGAGGGGATTGTTAGATGTACTAACAGATTTAGATGGACTTGGCTAACAAATGAAACCTGAAATCCAGGCATGGGTGTCCGCAAGGGGGGGCAAGTGCCCCCCCTCCGGAAATATCATGGCCTGCTCTAAAAGGGGAATCTGTGGGGACCCTTCTCTAAAGGGAGATCTATGGGGGACCCTGGCCTGGCCTGCTCTAAAGGGGATCTATGGGGACCTTGGCCTGGCCTGCTCTAAAGGGTTTTCTTTGGGGACCCTGCACTAAAGGGAGATCTATGGGGAATCCTGGCCTGCTCTAAAGGGGGATCTATGGGGGACCCTGAACTGGACTACTCTAAAGGGGGCTCTATGGGGACCCTGGTCTAAAGGGAGATCTATGGGGGATCCTGGCGTGGTCTGCTCTTATGGGGGATCTATGGGGACCCTGGTCTGAAGGGGATCTAGGGGGGACCCTGAACTGGACTACTCTAAAGGGGGCTCTATGGGGACCCTGGTCTAAAGGGAGATCTATGGAGGACCCTGACCTGGCCTGCTCTAAAGGGGGAATCTATGGGGACCCTGCTCTGAAGGGGATCTATGGGGGACTCTGGCCTGGCCTGCTCTAAAGGGGGATCTATGGGGACCCTGCTCTAAAGGGAGATCTATGGGGGACCCTGGCCTGGCCTGTTCTAAAGGGAGATCTATGGGGACCCAGCTCTAAAGTGGATCTATGGGGGACTCTGGCATGGCCTGCTCTAAAGGGGGATCTATGGGGATCCTGCTCTAAAGGGGATCTATGGGGACCCTGCTCTAAAGGGGGATATATGGGGACCCTGCTCTAAAGGGAGATCTATGGGGGACCCTGGCCTGTCCTGCTCTAACAGGGGATCTATGGGTACTTTGCTCTAAAGGGAGATCTATTGGGGACCCTGGCCTGGCCTGCTCTGAGCTGGAATCTATGGGGACCCTGCTCTAAAGGGGATCTATGGGGGACCCTGGCCGGCTCTAAAGGGGGATCTATGGGGGATCCTGGCCTGGACTGCTCTAAAGGGAAATCTATGGGGGACCCTGGCCCGGCCTGCTCTAATGGGGGATCTATGGGGACCCTGCTCTAAAGTGAGATCTATGGGGGACTCTGGCCTGGCCTGCTCTGAAGGGGGATATATAGGGACCCTGCTCTAAAGGGAGATCTATGGGGGACCCTGGCCTGCTCTAAAGGGGGATCTATGGGGACCCTGGTCTATTCTAAAGGGGATCTATGGAACCCTGGTCTGCTCTAAAGGGGATCTATGGGGATCCTGGCCTGCTCTAAAGGGGGTCATTTTGGTTAAGTATATATATATATATATATATATATATATATATATATATATATATATATATATATATGTATATTCTTTGCAGGGAGAGCCTGGAGTACCTGGTGGTGCAGGAAAACCTGGTAGCATGGGGAATACAGGTGAAAAGGTAAGATTAAAGAGGTATCTATGGGGACCTTGGCCTGCTCTAAAGGGGGCTCTATGGGGGACCCTGGCCTGGCCTGCTCTTAAGGGGGGATCTATGGGGACCCTGCTCTAAAGAGGATCTATGAGGGACCCTGACCTGCTCTAAAGGGGATCCATCGGGGTGAAAAGGCCCCCCCCCCCCAAAAAAAAAAAGTTCTGCGGACGCCCATGAGTCCAGGTAATACTTTATAGGCAGTTATTATACAGCTTTTTTTTCTTTTGGTATAACGTTGAAATGAATAAAACGCTGACCATTGTAAGCACCTCTATTAGTGGTAAGTGGTTTGCCTCAACCCTCTAACATCTGCAGGACAGCTTGGTCTGGAAGCTGAAAAATAGGGCTAGCCATAGAAAGAACAAATTTCTTTCCTGCAACCACGGGTGTTATAACAGCCGCTAACAATAATTGCATGTAAAATTGGGCAGGCTGGCTGGACCCAAGTTGATCGATCAATAAACTCGGGACATTTAGCCTGTGCCCTGTCCATATATGGTTCAAATCTCGGCCGGTTCCTGCTAAACCAGCCTGAGGTTCGGCGGATTTAACAGACTTACTGGTCAGATCACCATGTGAAAATAAAGGGAAAAAAAACTTAAAAAAGAAAATGCAGTCACAACATCTTGTATTATTATTATTATTATATTTTAGCACCCCTCTGACACCCCAAAGGCAGGATAGCACCTCCAGAGGCCAGGACAGGTCTAGCATGTCACCCCAGGGCTGAGTATATGCCTAAAATGGGGGGACCGAGAAAGGATATTGGGCGCCGCCAGTCACTTTTGTCTTTTTAAAGTTTTATTACAGAACGGTTGGGGTCCCAGATATAGCAGCAGATCAATTACAGACTCTCCAGATCCAGATCAATGTCCAGCTTCACAGTGTCAGAATCTTTAACCACTTCTGGACCGGAATATTTCCCCCCTTAACGACCAGGCCATTTTTTGCGATTCGGCACTGCATTATTTTAACGGACAATTGCGCATCGTTCGACGTCGTACCTAATAAAATTGATGTCCCACAAATAGAGCTTTCTTTTGGTGCTAT
The DNA here is from genome assembly GCF_965119305.1 of Pelophylax lessonae. NCBI lineage: Eukaryota > Metazoa > Chordata > Amphibia > Anura > Ranidae > Pelophylax > Pelophylax lessonae. The sequence goes on from NC_138771.1 coordinate 623,856,942, forward strand.
TTGATCATCTGTGCGATTTTTATTTATTGCGCTATAAACAAAAAAAGAGCGACAATTCTGAAGAAAAAAAAAACAATATTTTTTACTTTCTGCTATATAACATTCCCAATAAAAAATAAAAAATCAAATTTTTTTATCATTTGAGCCCAATTTCTATTCTGCTACATATTTTTGGTAATCCCAATAAGCGTATTTTGATTGGTTTGCGCAAAAGTTATTTGCGTCTACAAACTCGGGGAAGATTGATGCCATTTTTATTTATCTTATTTTTTTACTAGTAATGGCGGCGATCTGCGATTTTTAGTGGGACTGTGACATTGCGGCAGACAGATCGGACCCCTAACTGACATTTTTTACACTTTTGGGGGGACCAGTGACATTACTACAGTAATCAGTGCTAAAAATATGCACTGTTACTGTAATAATAATACTGGCAGGGAAGGGGTTAACCTAGTGGGTGATCAAAGGGTTAAGTGTTAGCCTAGAGGGTGTTTTGTAACTGGGAGGGGCATGGGCTTGTGAAATCAACACAGGGACCTGTGTTCCTAAATAGGAGGATCCCAGGAGCTCTATATTGATACCAGAGAGAATAACGGTCTGCTGTGTTTACAACAGCAGACCACTGTTCTCTCTTCACGGGGAGCGATCGCGGGTGCCCCATAGATCTGCTTCCCCGCTGGCGAGTGGTTGCGTATGCCCGCAGGATCACTCTCACGGACCGCCATACAGGTATGGCGATTTGAAGGAACCTGCCGCCGTATAACTGCGGCGGCTGCTCGGCAATTGGTTAAGCTGATCCGGCAACACTGTTAGCACGTTACCAAATTTCAGTGCATCCTCCAAGGGTCCTTCCGAGAGACCATCCAGCAGCACCTCTCTAGGCTTCAATCCAAGTGAGGAAAAAGAGCACATGGCCTGTCCCAAGTATTTATATCCTCCCCCCAGCATGCATCAGTGGCATAAATCTCCTACTGGATTGGCTGAAGAAAATATAAATATTTATCACTTAGTTTTGTTTGGGAAATCTCATACTTTGACCAGTGATACCAGTGGCATCTACTGGCATCGTGAGAAATCACAAGCCAACCTAAGCTTAGGGAACAACCAGGTGAAAAACTATACAATCATTCTGAGCTAACTACAGCCCAGCCAAAATCTAAATTGACATAGTAGCCCCTGTTTAGTAAAAGGGAGCTATAATACATTTTTGTTTTTGGGTTTGAAAAAAATGGAGGCTGCTATTATGGCCCTTTTTCTTTGAAAATGCTAATTACCTGGCTGTCATGCTGGCCTTCTGCCCTCCTCCTGCATATATTCATATTGGCTTTACTCCCACGCCAATCTGTCGCCATGAGCGAAGAGCATTACCCGGTACTTCCGGATATAGTGCATCATGTTGACTCGCGAGTCACTCTTGTTTGTCCCACATGACAATATTAGTACTTGGCTACTGGTCCTCGCACCAACCCCATCACATGGGCCCGGGATGATGGCCCTCAGCTTGGCTAGAAACTATTTAGTGTTTACAGGGCTACCTAGCTATCTTCCCTTCCCATGCTGGGAGCAAAAAGAAAGGCAGGGGAGTAAATAAAAAGTGTGTATAGGATGCAGTGGGCTTCAAACGATTTTGCTGCCATGTCCTGCCTGGGTAGAACACAGGATCATTTTAAAGCATAATTCCAGGCACAAAACCCTTTATTTAAGCATATTTCTATTAGTCACCAAATTCCCTTGCAAACTCAGATATTACCTTGCAAAAGTGACATCATCACTGGGCTGTACATAGCCTCTGCAGAGAGCAGAGCTGTGGGAGGGACCCAGCAGGATCCACCCACTACAGGCTGACTGCAGAAAACTAGAGGAGGGGGCGGAGACAAGACCAGTCACCCTGCACATGGAGAGAAAGCAGCAGTGAGTGGTCTTTATTGCAATATTGAGGAAAAGTCTCACACTGGATTACCGCACAGATCTGGAAGAAAAACACAAAGCACACATACACAGCATGAATGTATTCCACAGTCAGTGATGATTTGGGGATTCATGTCATCTGCTGGTGTTGGTCCATTGTGTTTTATCAGGTCCAAAGTCAGCGCAGCCCTCTAGCAGGAAATTCTAGAGCACTTCATGCTTCCCTCTGCTGACCAGCTTTATGGAGATGCTGATTTCATTTTCCAGCAGGACTTGGCACCTGCCCACACTGCCAAAACTACCAATACCTGGTCACATGATCATGGTATCACTGTGCTTGATTGGCCAGCAAACTCGCCTGACCTAAACCCCATAGAGAATCTGTGGGGTATTGTCAAGAGGAGGATGAGAGACACCAGACCCAACAATGCAGATGAGCTGAAGGCCACTATCAAAGCAACCTGGGCTTCCATAACACCTCAGCAGTGCCACAGGCTGATCGCCTCCATGCCACGCCGCATTGATGCAGTAATTCATGTAAAAGGACCCCCGACCAAGTATTGAGTGCATACTATACTGTACATGAACATACTTTTCACTGAGACAACATTTCTGTATTGAAAATCCTTTTTTTTATTGGTCATATGTAATATTAATAAAAAATAGTGTAAAAAAAGCACAAAAGCAATTGCGCACAGGATAAGGTGATTATATTGATATATCGGAATCGGCCCCTGAAGTTACCATTATTACCGATATTTCGGAAAGTGCTTGTACCAGAGTGATGCCTGCAGCTAGAGGCATCAACCCGGTACCGGCGTCCATAGCCGACGGTCGGCTGTCTTGTAATGACAACCGATGCAGCTAAGAAGCCGCTCGGCTGTCATTACAAGAGCGGGAGGGGACGTCCCCTCCCGCCACCTTCCGCGGCTCGCCCGGGTCTCCCATCCCACCGGGAGACCCGGGCAACCAGCCTGCACGGCCGCCGAAGACCCGATCAAAGCCGCATTCGGCTCTGATTGGGTCTCCATGTAAAAACCTTGAAGGGATGTCATGACATCACTTCCGGGTACTCGGCGCCAAATTAAAAAAAAAAATGACAGCATTCAAAACTGCCAAATTTGGCGTTTTGAATGCTTTTAAGTGCAGAGGAGGGGTTTGGGGTCTTTTAGACCCCCAGATCCCTCCACAAGAGTACCTGTAAAATAAATAAATAAATAAATAAATATTTGTTTTTTTGAATGTATGAAAATATCGGCCAATACCGATATGCGATGTCCAAAATATCGGTATCGGCAATAAAAAAAACGATATCGGTCGATCACTAAAGGTGATAATATAAAAGTGATAAATAGGTGAATTACTTAGTGAAATTAATAAATAATAAATATATGTGGTTCCATAAAGATATGTGATTTCATAAAAATATACAAAATACAACTTGTCGAGCAGCTCGTCTAAATGACAAATGTGTTTTAAATATTGGAATAGGGGGTGAAACCGCGCTCAAACTATAGACAAAAAAATCTAAATAAATTTGAAATACATCCGTGTTACATATATAGATAATAAGTCCAATGTGAGAAATGTATGTCCGTGTCCAAAAGAAATTCCCTTATGTCTCGTCTCCACAAGTAAGTGTATTAGGTTAGCAATTCTTCCACAGCCACTTTACATTCATAATTGTGGGTACGTTGTGCTCTCCTCCACCAGCACAGCCCACTTACCAGATATAGCAGTTCATTGTAATTCCCCCAAAGATCCACTAGATGTCAGGCAAGGACCACGACCCGATCATATGCAGGGAATGGATGAAGAGGCTTTATAGTGTAGTAGGTTAAAGTAACATTTATTAAACAAATAGTGACTTACAGTTTAAATTAAAGCGGAGTTCCACCCTGGGAAAGTTTTTTTTAATAAAAATACCCCTGGGACAATCAGGGCTAGTGCATTCCACAATGGATAGCCTCTGATCCAGGGGTGGACTGACAACTCATGGGGCCCCCGGGCAATCAGAGATCATGGGGCCCCCTGTGTCCACACTCAAGCCACACAAAGCCCCACCTACAAATTGCAGCTCAGCCACATAGAGTGGGCATTTAAATATCTACCACAGCATAGCCTGCATGGAAGTTCCTGGCTTCTTTCTGTAGTGTGTAGCCTCTCATGGGGCCCCCTACTGACCCTGGGCCCTCGGGCAGTGCCCTAATCCCCGAATGGTCAGTCCGCCCCTGCGATCTGTCCCGGTTTGCACTTACCTTTTAGAAGAAATACTTACCTTGAAAATGTATTGTCCATCGCTGCCATCTCAGGTGTGGGCAGCTTGAAGCCAGCGCGATCCTCTTCTGCGTCCTCTTCCGTCTTCTTCGGTCCCACGATGCACTGCACCAGCCCCGCCGTCACTTCCGGTCCCGCAGCGTCATCCCTGCACAGCTTCTGGGCATGCCCAGAAGCTGTTTAGCAAGGTATGACAGTGCTTGCACCGGAACTGACGTCGGGGCCAGTGCAGGCGCATTGATTCCTGGGAGCGATGACGTTCAGCTCCCAGGAATCATTGCAAGCCAGGAAGTGACGAATTGCCGTGGCCGCCGAGGGGGAGGAAGAGGAAGTAAGGTAAGTATATTTTCTTCTAAACGAGGTAACTAATAAAAATAAAATTGCGATTATCCATTTGTTTTTCAGGTGACCCGGAGCAAGAAGATGGAGGTAAGTATAATTTTAGGGTGGAACTCCGCTTTAATTACAGCCGGCCGGAGAGTTCGAATCCGGAACGCCGTTCCGTGTTCCAACTGTGCTTCTAATTTTCTGAGATACTGAATTTTGGGTATTCACTAGCAGTAAGCTATAATCAACAATAAAAGAAAGAAATGCTTGAAATATATAAATATATCACTCTGTGTGTAACGCATATATAAGAGTTTCACTCTTTGAATTTAATTATTGAAATAAATTAACTTTTTGATGATATTCTAATTTTATGAGATGCACCTGTATGTGTGTGTATAAATATATATATATATATATATATATATATATATATATATATATATATATATATACATACAAAGTATATATATATACTGTATATACAGTATATATATATATATATATAATATGTATATGGTTCAAATATGACATATAACTACATAGCAATGCATGTACAACAATACCAAAATACAGCAGGTCTCTGTTAATAGTAGCTTACAAGATATTAAAGGCTTACTTTTTTTTTTTTCTTTTTAACCACTTCTGGACTGGAAGAATTTGCCCCCTTAATGACCAGGCCATCGGCACTGGCTATTTTAATGGAAAATTGCGCAGTTGTGCGACGCTGTACCCAAATAAAATTGATGTCCTTTTTTTCCCCTACAAATCGAGATTTCTTTTGGTGGTATTTGATCACCTGTGCGATTTTTATTTTTTGCGCTATAAACAAAAAAATAGCGACAATTCTAAAAAAAAAAAAAAACAATATTTTTCACATTCTGGTATATAACATTCCCAACAAAAAAAAAATTGGAAATCAAAATGTTTCATCCTTTTAGGCCAATTTGTATTCTGCTACATATTTTTGGTAAAAAAAAAATAAAAAAATTAATAAGCGTAATTTGATTGGTTTGCGCAAAAGTTATTAACTAGGGGAAGATTTATGTAATTTTTTAAATTTTTTTTTTTTTTTACTAGTAATGGCGGCAATCTGCAGTTTTTAGTGGGACTGCGACATTGTGGCGGACAGATCGGACCCCTAACTGACATTTGTGACACTTTTGGGGGGACCAGTGACATTACTACAGTAATCAGTGCTAAAAATATGCACTGTTACTGTAATAATGACACTGGCAGGGAAGGGGTAACACAGGGGTGATCAAAGGGTTACGTGTGAGCCTAGGAGGTGTTTTCTTACTGTGGGGGGGACGGACTTGTGAAATGACCACAGAGACCTGTGTTCCTAAATAGGAGGATCACAGGAGCTCTGTGATCATTCCAGAGAGAAGAACGGTCAGCTGTGTTTACAACAGCTGACCGTCCTTCTCTCTCAGCGGGGAGCGATCGCGTGTATCCGGCAGCAATCGCAGCCGACAGCCCCATGGATCCGCCTCCCTGCTGCCTAGTGGGGGCCGGAGCACGCCGCTGGCTGCGCACTTGCCCCCCAGCACCCTGCGCGCGACCGATGTAGAGCTACATCGGTTCGCGCAGGAGAGCCAGCCCGCCACAGTAAAACTGTGGCGGGCGGTCAGAACCAGTTAAAATAACATGTTATACTTACCTGCTCTGTGTAACGGTTTTGCACAGAGCATCCCAGATCCTCCTCTTCTCGTGTCCCCCCGCTGGCGCTCTCGGCCCCTTCCTCCTGCTTAGTGCCCCTAGAGCAAGCAGCTTCCAATAGGGGCACTCAAGCAATCTCGTTCCCGATCCATGGCCCTGTGTGTCCATTCACACGCAGAGCCGCGGCTCAGCCCCACCCCCTCTCTCTCCTCTTTGGCTCAATGGCTGTGATTGATTGTTTCAGCCAATGAGGAGGGAGAGTCCCCATAGACATACCTCCCAACTTTCTGAGATAGGAATGAGGGACATCTATAGGCAAACGTATATTGGCTTAGGGCACACCCTCTGCTACGCCCCCCTTAAAGGGAAATTGTACAAAAAAAAAAAAGATTGGTTAAACCCACAAGTGTTTTTTTACCACTACTATTCCTTTATATTGGCTTTTGACATTTACAAATGCAGAAATTTTGAATTTGGATGAAAGGTTTAGCACTGGGAAACACTTTCTGAAAGATAAAAAGTTAATATTATATACAACTTTATAGATCAGACCAAAATGAGGGACAAATGAGGAGGAAAGAGGGACAGGGCACTTGGTTCCAAATCAGGGACAGTCCCTCAAAATCGGGGACAATGGGGAGCTATGCCCATAGAGCCTCGGCTCTAGTGCACATAGCTGGATCAAGATGGGGCTCAGGTAAGTATTAGGAGGGGGGGGGGGGTCTGGTGGAGCTGCTTCACAAAGAAAGTTTTTTTACCTTAAAACATAGAATACATGAAGGTAAAAAGGCTTGAGACTTTAGAATCACTTTAGACAGTAAGTAAAGAGTAAAAGCCAAAGATAAAGCCTAATAATACTAGAAATACAATATGGTCTGACCACGCCCTGCAGATGATATCAGTCATATTTATGCCTAAGAAATAATTCCTAATCTGTAAATGCAGAGACTTCTGCATTCCCAGAATACTGCCTCAAGAATGTTACTCTTTTGTAAAGTGGAAATAGTCTTTCCAGATGTAATAGTGTTGTGTTGCCATCTAGTGCTCACTTGTGATACTGCAGCATTTTAAGAAACTCCTGCATTTTGCTTTGAGAAATATTTTATTAGTGTGTAACACATACAGCATTCTTCTAGTATCAGGAGGCATTGACACATTCTCACTTCCAGCAGAAAACCCAAAACCAGGAGCTCAGTCTCTGCTTATCGGTAAGTGGGTAAAGTCATGCAATTTTTTTCTTTTTTTTGCCCTTTTTAATTTCAGTATTTTTGATTAAAGTTTATCACAAAAGGACAAAAAGAGAAATGTACAACATCTGTCATACATTGGGACATAGTAAGGAAAGTCACCTAAATGGATATAATGACAGAGCAGAAATAACAAACATAAGTGAACAATGGAATCAGTATCTAGTGCTAAGTATAAGGTAAGGGTATTGTCCAGTACCCCCAGACACCCCAGCTGGAAGCAACCTGTATCATAGGGGGGAGGGCAATACAACCAATTTTAAGTATGTTTTTATTGAAGAGGATTTATGTGAAGTTGCATAGCACAGAGTTAGCTAAAAATGAAGGTACCTTACCTTCCAGAGGACAAAGCAATGATAGTAATAACCAGAGATTGCGTACTTACCAAGCTATATAAGACAGGCAGAATATGGGGAATAAAGTAGAATAGTAACCTTTAAGGTTGACTAGGATATGTTTGAGAAAACCAGGTGCACAAGTGGGTCCAGGGTTGGCAAATTGACCTTAGCTGGAAGCAAACATGCGTTTGTACATACAGTGGGTATGTACTGTCTTGGCTACCTCAGAACTTGAGAGGATATCAGATGGTCTCTAATGGCGTGCAATTACCAGTCTGGTGGCCATTAATACATGTGTGAAGAGATATTGGTTTTCTGAGGGGATATTGTCAATACCAATATTTAGGAGGACTAACTCAGGTGTGAGAGTTATGGGCAGTCGGAAAAGTTCCATGAGTAGGTGAGAGATGGTTGCTATTAGGTTGCATGACTATAGGAGGTGGAGTAGGTGTCCTGGTTCCCCACAATTCCTCCAACACCAATGTGATGTAGTGGGGCCAGTTTTGTGCAAGGTATTGGGTGTGATGTGTCAGCGCAGGTTAATCTTAATGGTAAGTTCCCAGAGGTTGGTAGAGCATGTGGCTCCAAAAGGAGCCTGGATTGCGACCTCCACTGGGAATTGGTAAAAGGGTGTCCTAATTCCATCGCCAGGGATTTTTGGAAGGAAAGTTTGTCTTGTAGGAGGTTGTAGTAAAGGGTATTGCCTTTACGGGAGACTTGAGAAGTATTTCCATGCTAGATTATGCATAAACCTGTGTAGTTGAGTGTTGCGAAGAAGGCAATGGGCCATCTTAGTGTACCTGAAATACTCTGATGTTGGGAGGTTAAAGGTGGCTTGTAATTCTGAGAAAGGTTTGAGCAGGCTGTGTGAGTATAATTCTGAAGTGAGTGATTCCTCTTGATAGCCTCATGTTCACAGAAAGATTGGGTATAAGAAGTTAGAGAATTGTGATGGGGAGTGGTAGATTGACTGGGTATGGTCTCAAAGAAGCCTTTTGTAAAAAGTATTTGTAGCAAGGTTTCCAGGCCTATGGCCTGATGTGGGTCTGCCATTAGTACCGGCAATCTCTCCAGCCCATGTGAGCTGTGACCCTGGGTGTGACAACTGAAGCAGCGACAACTCCAGCATCTTTGTTTGTGGTTTTTATTGGAATAAAAGGGATGGGAGAAGGGAATGAGTGGGATACTCCTTGAGGCTTAAACTAATTACAATTGGGACTTTACTTCTGAAATGCCCGTTGGCGCTTCCTTGGCGCCAGCCGGCGTCAGCCAACGCTCACTGACACTGAGAACACTCTGTAGAACAGAAGTGCTGAATCCTCGACTTATAGTCCAGAAGATCCAAGACTAAGAACTGTAGAACTCCTGACACTGTTGTACTGTGAAAGTCACTGAATACTTTCCCCTGCGTGGCACAGCTTGAGATAGTATGTAGTAGAAGGTATAGCTGTCACTGTAACTGGCATGCTCTAAACGATTCAGGGCCCAAACTGCAGGTGCACTCTTTGACCTTGAACTCTTCAGGGTCCACTGACTATGTACCCCATCTGTAGCTTCAGGGTCCTCAGCCTAGGTACCCCCTTTACAGCTAGCTGACACTGGATCCCAGAACCTCTTCCGGAGTGGTCCCCTCTAACTTCAGGCAGACCCCCAGGGGCAATCCTCAGTACTCATGACCTGTGTAGGCCTTCCTGCGACTGGACCCCTCTCTCTCCACAGGCTCTTGACACCGGATCCCCTCAGCTCAACTAAGCACTCTCTGGACACTCAGGCGACACCCGAGACATCCACCTTCCTCAGACAGGAGGAGAGACAGCCGCACTCTTCTTCCTGGGACTCTGCTCCCGCCAAAGACACCATGCCACACACTTCCCCCCCAAACTTATACCCACTCCCAGAATCCTTTGCAGCATAATCTGCCCTCTGGGGTAGTTACAAGCTGGGATGTGTCCCCTGATTGGGATTCCCACACTGCCCTATGAGAAGCCTCTCACAGGAGCCAGTGGGGATACTTCTCCCCTCAGCAGGCACATCTGGAAGCCCTGACACCCTAGCTAAGTAAATCACAGCCCTGCTGTTAGGCAGACAAGGCCCACTATAGTTTTACCTAGCACCTATCTGTAGGGTGCTACCTATTTAAAGGCAAAATCGGAAGCTTTTACAGTAGAGGAAGTAAAGGTGTTCTTTGCTTTCAGTTATGACTAAGGCCTCATAGGCCGAAACGCGTCAACTGATCTCATTAGCAGTTATGTTCTGTGGATCCTGAATAAAGATGAAGATTTTTTAAGAGCAACTACTGGTGTGTGAATCATCTTTCTATACTTGCACTCAGGACAACGGATCGGGCACCTGGGAGCTCTTATATCGGTGAGCTGTATGGGTAGTAGACTTGTTATTTCAGTTTGCTTTCTTTGCTTTCACACAGCTTGCACAAAGTAGCCAGATGTAGAGGTTATGTCCTGGAATCTGAGTAGCTTCTATGTCTCTCCATAAACACTGTATATCTGGGGAGTACCAGATTTTAAGTTGTGCAAAAATGGAAGCGTTGTAGTAATCTTTAAAGTCAACATAACTTAAAACCCCCTACCAACCCTTGTTATATCAGCTGGTTGTGAGAGCATCTAGCTTTTTTGCCCTGCCACACATATTTGCTTAGCAATGATTACAAAGATTTAAAAAACTTAAGCGGTAGAGGAATTGGTAGTGATCTAAACACATATATTAGCTGAGGCCATTTTAACATTTTAAAGGTCGCTAACCTACCAGTCCAAGAGAGAGACAGTTTAGAGAATTGGTCAAGGTCCTTGGGAAGAAGCTGAAGAAAAGGGCTGAAATAAGCCTTAGATAAAGAAGACACTTTTTTTGTTAATTGGATACCAAGGTACGATATGGAGTCTGTGGACCAGAAGTTGGAGTGTTTTTCTAAGAGTAATAATGTTTGTGTGGGGGGGTATACCCAGATCGAGGCTAAAGGTTTTAACCTAATTTACCTTATAGTAGGAAAGATTGCTTAAAAGAACAATTAAAAAGTATAATTGGAAGTGTTTCCTGGGCTAATTAATAAGCCATAAGTCACACCCCAAAACAGATGGGATTTCCAAGGGCTGTAGTATGCTCTAAATAAATATAAACACAAGCATATTATAAAATTGATAAATTTATTAAAGTGTAACAAAAAAGAGAAAATCATATAGAAAAAATAGTTAAAACCATTGCAAGATCATATACATTCATTTGATGGACAGCAAACAAGTACAGAGTAATGGATATAGTGTCCTACATGTTTCGCCAAGGTATTTTAATCCCTCATGTAGTGACTTCTTTAGGGACCAATTTAGATAATCCATACAAGATTCTAAATAAATCAGAAAACATATATGATGGAAAATGCACAGGGGAGAGATTCAGGAATGACAAATTGCATACCAACTGTCATATATTGTGTGATACATTAAACATATATCTTACCATGTTATGTCCAAATGAGTAACACCCGCTGAGTGAGATACAGAATATGGCATCCAAGGGTGGCTACAAAGCTACAATGCTTGGCCGACACCACCAGATAGCAACACCCGGCAGGGTTGGGGTACCCCCAAATAGGTGAATGCTGGACCGACCAAGGCTGAATGGCCGGGAAATATTCCAAGGTAGAAAGATGCCAAAGCATCTAAAAAAGAAAAATGTAAAGGGAAGAATATATATAAGCATATTCCTGGATTAGTGGTAAAAAGAGGCATCTAGATATTTCCAGGATAGTGGAAGAGATAGGCAGGATATACCATCACCCAGTGGCCAGCGGAGGAGGAAAAAAGAGGGGGAGGAGGGGGGAAGATGAGGGTAAGGGGAACGAAGAGGGAGAGAAAAGAGCAAGAGGAAGAAAAGCACCACTGGTCACCTCTATATATGAAGCGTGCTGCGTCACGCGAAACGCGTCGACGTCACACGCTGCTACGCTCACGGACTCCACCCTCCACCCTGCTCGGGACACCGACCGCTTACACGGACTGGCTGCTTGGCGCCCAAATCCTACTTGGTAGATGGTAAGCTCCCACACCCTCTGGCGGACATCACGGCTTGCTCCCTCAACGGATCCACCACGGCCGGACCTGCCCATGGATTGATCCTCTAGCAATTGACAGACTGTGCGCAGCGCAAACCATATGGACTTACACGACTCATACGGTCAGTAACCGGCTTTGTTCCTGTCGCTTTATGTCTGTGTACCTGTCAGCCCTGGCGGTACTTATATAACAGACCATACTGCAATACTGCACGAAAGGCTGATCGCATTATCTGAGATATACCACATGTGTCTATCAGTGAGCACAGTCACCTATCCCGGACTGTTATACCCACAGACCAGAGGACATTCCACTCTATAGGTGCTCTGATCGCTCAGACACAGATACTGTCTCAATATCAGATCGCATATGCTGATTCACCGCCTCAAGCTGTCTGTTTGCTTGCTTCGCTTGTTTGTCTGTCTGCTTTAAGCCATGTCCGTGCTGCTTTACATGGTGTCTACTGCTGTGTCTCTGTCTATATGCAGTGTTGGGGTAGTTACTCAAAAAATGTAACTAGTTACTAGTTACTAGTTACTTCTGTAAATTGTAATGAGATTACTTTACTAGTTACTGCATTTGAAAAGTAACTTCACTACTTATTACTTTACTTTCCTCTTTCTTAATTGACCGTGTAGAAGAAGATACATGACACTCTTTCTGCATAGAGTTTATTGTATAAACACAGGCTTTGGGAAACATGAGAACAAAACCTGAAAAAACAGAATAAAACATAAAGTGCAACAAAAATTCATAAACTTCATCCCTCTCTATTCTTCGAAATAATGATTGTATCGCACGGCTTGGGTAACGCAGGTAAGCGCGTTCCTATAGTCTAGTAAAGTAATGTAGTTACTTCCTATAGCCTAGTAAAGTAGTGTAGTTACCAATATTAGTATTGTAACTAGTTACTTTACTTAGTTACCAAAAAAAGTAATTTAGTTACTGTAATTAGTTACTTTGTAACTAGTTACCCCCAACACTGTCTATATGATGTTGGAAGACTTTGGAAAGTGAAGCCATATAATTACATATCCATTTGCCAGAGTGAGCTTGTGGTAGAGCAACTGCCTTTTACACCGACATAGGTGTGAGGACCTTGCATCCAGCGGTCATTATTGGAAATCCCTGCATTACTATGGACTGAGTCTTTTATACCACCAAGTTGACCATTATTCCCAGCTGAGTAACTACACATATCTGGAAGTGGCCCCTGTATATACATACATATATTTACAAACTAAAGGGTGGTTAATTCCATGATAATCTCTTGACCTAATCATTAGGTTGATTTCCACATGTGCCATCTGGGTGGTGGGTGGAGTCTGATCATAGCGTAGCAGCGGCATTTCACAAGACAGGACCCAATACATGATTTTATCTCCATGTCAGTGGGTTAATTGTAAATACTATTTCATATAGTGTTGATGTTGTTGCTTGAATTTTTATTCAATTATTTTTCTCTAATAAAGTTTTTTGCTGTTTAAAATACCTCACCTTTGTTGGAGCCATATTTTGCAACTGCTTTTCTTTTTATTTGTTTTTTCATATTCTAAATAGTTGCTTGGCCCACAGGCTATATGCTGCTGGTTTTGAGGAAATAGACTATATACACTATATGTCACACCCTCATACGCCGAAATGGCTCTGAGTGATTTCCTGAGGTTCAGTTTTTTCTTCCCTTTTCCCTTGGTATACAGTGGGTACGGAAAGTATTCAGACCCCCTTAAATTTTTCACTCTTTGTTATATTGCAGCCATTTGCTAAAATCATTTATGTTCATTCTTCTTCCTCATGAATGTACACATAGCACCCCATACTGACAGAAAAACACAGAATTGTTGACATTGTTGCAGATTTATTAAAAAAGAAAAACTGAAATATCACATGGTCCTAAGTATTCAGACCCTTTGCTCAGAATTTAGTAGAAGCCCCCTTTTGATCTAATACAGCCAGGAGTCTTTTTGGGAAAGATGCAAAAAGTCTTTCACACCTGGATTTGGGGATCCTCTGCCATTCCTCCTTGCAGATCCTCTCCAGTTCTGTCAGGTTGGATAGTAAACGTTGGTGGACAGCCATTTTTAGGTCTCTCCAGAGATGCTCAATTGGGTTTAAGTCAGGGCTCTGGCTGGGCCATTCAAGAACAGTCACGGAGTTGACTTCGTTATTTTAGCTGTGTGCTTAGGGTCATTGTCTTGTTGGAAGGTAAACCTTCGGCCCAGTCTGAGGTCCAGAGCACTCTGGAGAAGGTTTTTGTCCAGGATATCCCTGTACTTGGTCGCATTCATCTTTCCCTCGATTGCAACCAGTCGTCCTGTCCCTGCAGCTGAAAAACACCCCCACGGCATGATGCTGCCACCACCATGCTTCACTGTTGGGACTGTATTGGACAGGTGATGAGCAGTGCCTGGTTTTCTCCACACATACTGCTTAGAATTAAGGCCAAAAAGTTCTATTTTGGTCTCATCGGACCAGAGAATCTTATTTCTCACCATCTTGGAGTCCTTCAGGTGTCTTTTAGCAAACTCCATGCGGGCTTTCATGTGTCTTACACTGAGGAGAGGCTTCCTTCGGGCCACTCTGCCATAAAGCCCCGACTGGTGGAGGGCTGCAGTGATGGTTGACTTTCTACAACTTTCTCCCATCTCCTGACTGCATCTCTGGAGCTCAGCCACAGTGATCTTTGGGTTCTTCTTTACCTCTCTCACCAAGGCTCTTCTCCCCCGATAGCTCAGTTTGGCCGGACGGCCAGCTCTAGGAAAGGTTCTGGTCGTCCCAAACGTCTTCCATTTGAGGATTATGGGGGCCACTGTGCTCTTAGGAACCTTAAGTGCAGCAGAAATCTTTTTGTAACCTTGGCCAGATCTGTGCCTTGCCACAATTCTGTCTCTGAGCTCTTCAGGCAGTTCCTTTGACCTCATGATTCTCATTTGCTCTGACATGCATTGTGATCTGGAAGGTCTTATATAGACAGGTGTGTGGCTTTCCTAATCAAGTCCAATCAGTATAATCAAACACAGCTGGACTCAAATGAAGGTGTAGAACCATCTCAAGGATGATCAGAAGAAATGGAAAGCACCTGAGTTAAATATATGAGTGTCACAGCAAAGGGTCTGAATACTTAGGACCATGTGATATTTCAGTTTTTCTTTTTTAATAAATCTGCAACAATGTCAACAATTCTGTGTTTTTCTGTCAGTATGGGGTGCTATGTGTACATTCATGAGGAAGAAGAATGAACCTAAATGATTTTAGCAAATGGCTGCAATATAACAAAGAGTGAAAAATTTAAGGGGGTCTGAATACTTTCCGTACCCACTGTATATCACCTCTATATATGCCCATAGGGAGTTATGTGTATACATCGGAACAAAAATGTGCACCTAACGTCCCCAAGGTTGTGCAATAAAGTACACAGGAGAAACAAATAAAGACAAAAGAACTCACCTATTAGACACAACCAACTATCCTGGACTAGATGAATAGAGTGTATGCGGCCAAGTACCGGGCGCCAACATGGCTACCCCTCCCGCCACAGGCCTCTGTAAAGGACGGTCCCACCGGAAGTGACGCGGCCGTGACCGGCCTCCGCAAGTCACTTCCATCGCGGACGCCATCTTGCGGCTGAGAACCAGGCTGAACCGCAAGGAAGCGGAAGTAAACTTGATACCCGGCAGCATTAAAGTCTGCATGGGACAGGGGAGGAATTGATGGAAAAGAGACTCACCCTCCCCGGCTTGGCGCCCGAACACCCACCCAGGTGATAGGGGCAACCAGCAAGGAGACAAAGAAGCGCCGCAGGATGCCAATATAAATATCCACTCAGCATGATGTTTTACAATAAAGAGCAAAAATATATAATATATCAAAAATATTAAGTAAGTTCCTACCGCTCTCTCCCGTCCTAGACAACCGCAGCCCGGTACCTGGCCGTGAGCCTCGGGGGATTGCGTGTCACTTCGGCTTCCTGCGTGATTACGTCACCACGCTCTGACGCGTTTCATCATCAAGGACGCCCTCGGTGGGCACGGCCAGGTACCGGGCTGCGGTTGTCTAGGACGGGAGAGAGCGGTAGGAACTTACGGTTGACTTGCTGACATGCTGCTAAAGAATTTGTGTTTTGTAAGTGCAATGTTTGAAGGTTAATTGTTGGGAAATAAGGCATACGTGTTTTAGCTGGACTACGCTATGTTGCTTTTTTATTTCCCATGCACATGTCCCTTATGCTGGTGAGGGGGGTCTACATGTGACATCTGTTGGCGGTCCCTGTTGGAGTTTCCACGCAGTGGTGTAAGGCGATAAAGGCATTCCCGCTGGCTGTTATATTTTGCTTATATACAGATTGGCTCTGGTAAGTGTCCCCACTTAAGGGTGCACACAGCGGTGTGGTGAAGGCTTTTTGGGTTTCTGCAAGGACATACCCACTCTCATCATCTCTGGGACTGCATGCATGGACTTCCCTTTATTGATGTGCTCATCCATCTATTTATTTATTTATTGATTCATGTGTATTACATGGACTTTCAGCGCTGCTAGTGCGTGAAGGAGTCTGGAGCTTGTGAGCTGTTTGAATCTTAATGCACCTATATTTACTAATTCAAACATGTTTGATTTAAAGTGGTGTATGAGCATATAAAAGATTGAGTTAGTACAAATACAGCGCTATGAGCATATACAGGTGCATCTCATAAAATTAGAATATCATAAAAACTCATATATCATAAATATATGAAACTCATATATTTTATATAGATGTGTTACATACAAAGTGATATATAGTGATATATTTCAAGCATTTCTTTCTTTTTAATTTTGATGATTATGACTTACAGCTAGTGATAGCCCAAAATTCAGTAAAATTAGAATATTGTGAAAAAGTTCAATATTGTAGACTCGTGTGGGTTTATTTACTAAAGCTAGAGAGTGCAAAATCAGTCACACTTTTGCAGAGAAACCAATCAGAAACCAATTGTTTAATGAAGCTTTGGCAATACAACCTGGAAACTGATTGGTTTCTCTGCAGAAGTGTGACTGATTTTTTACTCTCTAGCTTTAGTAAATAAACCCCATGGTGTCACACTCTAATCAGCTAATTAACTCAAAACAATTGTAAAGGTTTCCTATGCCTTTTAATGGTCTCCCAGTCTGGTTCAGGATATTACACCATCATGGGGAAGACTGCTGACTTGACAGTTGTCCAGAAGACAGTCACTTACACCCTCCACAAGGAGGTTCATTTACAAAAGGTCGTTGCTAAAGAGGCTGACTGTTCACAGAGTGCTGTATCCAAGCATATTAATGGAAAGTTGAGTGGAAGGAAAAATTGTGGCGGAAAAAGGTGCACAAGCAACAGGGATAAGCGCAGCCTTGAGAGGATTGTGAAGCAAAGGCCATTCAAGAATTTGGGGGAACAATGCTTGCCCCTATATTGGCGTCCCTATTCTTCCATTGTCTTCCTGAGGGTATGTTACCTACCTCTATGTGCCACGCTCATATCATTTTGATTTATAAGCCCCCTAAGGATCCAAGTTTGTGTGCCTCTTACAGACCGATTGCCCTGCTAAATAATGATGTGAAGATATTGACCAAACTTGGTTTATGATGAAAAAATCCACAAAATATCAATATCTGTAGACTGTTTACCAACATACATGCAACACACTCTAATCAGGGCCCCAGAGTGGTCACCTCTCTAGATATTGAGAAGGCCTTCAACACAGTCGAGTGGCCTTTTCTGTGGGAGGTACTCAGGAGAATGGGGTTCCCTCTACGCTTTATTGAATGGCTTTGAATACTGTATAGGGCTCCAACCACTGCAGTCAAGTTTCGGGTGGCCTCTCAACTTCTTTCTGTCTGAACAGAGGTATCCGTCAGGGCTGCCCCCTTTCTCCAGCCTTATTTACAATTGCAATTGAACCAGTGGCTGGGGCACTCTGTGTTTTGCCACATATCAAGAGTCTCTGTATCGGCTGGTTGAAGGAGAGGGTAGCCCTGTACGGAGACGACTTATTATAGTTTCTGAATGATGTTGGGCACTCATTGCAAGGTGCATTGAAAATATTAAACTTTTATTCTGCTTTCACAGGGCTTAAAGTAAATTGGAGCAAGTCCTTACTATTCCCTATTGATCCCGAGGCCCAGGCTCTAGCCTCCCAAGGTCTGCCACTCCAATGGGTGGACCGTTTTAATATCTAGGGGTCTGGGTTTCTAGGCTGGCTTCTGAGTACACCCCTCTAAACTTAAATCCAGTCATACAAGATACTCGGTGCCAAATGAGGGCATGGGAATCACTGCTACTTTCCCTATTAGACAAAGGTAATCTGCTCAAAATGAAAATACTGCCCTAGTATAATTACCTTTTTCATCACTCTCCTTCTTAGATAGCAAAATCCTTTTTTACCTGCCTAAATCAATTTTTTCTGCCTTTCTATGGGGCTCCTGCCCTCCAAGGTATAAATTAGCCAGACTAATGAGACCCTCTTCACAGGGGGGATTAGCTTTCCTGGATTCTCATAGATATTTCATGGTCACCCAATTAGTTACAGCTGCTTGGTGGTTTTCTCCTGACAGTACAAATTCATCTACTATGCTGGAGGCAGCTATAGTTGACTCTCTAGAGGCTTTAAAAGTTCTAGTATTCAATGGTCCTAAGGTTCCATATTTTTTAACTTCATCTATGCTTACAACTATCAGAGCCTGGAGGACTGGTTTAACTAGAGAAAACTACCCGGACACTGCGGTGTCACCTAATGAACCCCTCTGGAGGAACCCTTCCCTGCCTCACTTTTTTATGTTAACTGATCAGGTTATGTGGAATACATATGGAATCAAATGTATCTCTCAAATAGTGGATCAGGGATACCTAAGATCCTTAGCCAGTCTATCTGAGGACTTCCACGTGCCCCTCACACGTAATTTTCAATACTGGCAGCTTTCCCATGCCTTCCATAGCCAATTTCCACAGGCACCCTTTGGGATGGTGGAGTCGTAGCAGAACTCCCGAACAGGGGAAATGTTCTAACCCGAACAGTGAACCGCATTAAAGTCTAAGGGAGCCAAACAGAAAAAATCAAAAGTGCCTATTTTAAAGGCTTTAATGCTCTGGGAACTATAGGCCAGTCAGCCTAACATCTGTAGTCTGCAAGATTTTGGAGGGGATGTTAAGGCACCACATACAAGACTTTAGTAATGAAAACTGTATTATTAGTAGTAATCAGCATGGATTTATGAAAAATCGTTCTTGCCAAACCAATCTATTAACCTTCTACGATGAAGTGAGCTGCCACCTAGATAAAGGTAAGCCTGTGGATTTGGTGAATCTGGACTTTGCAAAGGCCTTTGACACCGTTCCCCACAAACGCTTACTGTACAAACTAAGGAAGGTAGGTATGGACCATAAGGTGAGTACCTGGATAGAGAACTGGCTCCAGGGGAGAGTCCAGAGGGTGGTGATTAATGGGGAGTACTCGGATTGGGCGGGTGTGGAAAGTGGGGTCCCCCAGGGTTCTGTCCTGGGACCAATCCTGTTTAATTTATTCATAAATGATCTAGAGGAGGGGATATCGAGTAAAATCTCAGTATTTGCAGATGATACTAAACTAAGCATGCCAATATCTTCTATGCAGGATGTGGAAACCTTACAAGCGGACCTGAACAAAATAACGGGGTGGGCAACTACATGGCAGATGAGGTTTAATGTTGAAAAATGTAAAGTAATGCACTTGGGGGCCAAAAACCAGAAAGCAAGCTACTCACTAGGGGGGGAGCCTCTGGGTGAGTCTAGGATGGAAAAGGACTTGGGGGTACTGGTAGACAACAGGCTTGGCAGTGGCATGCAATGCCAAGCCGCTGCAAGTAAAGCCAACAGAATACTGGGATGTATAAAAAAGGGGATTCACTCCAGAAATAAAGAGACTATTCTCCCACTCTACAAGACTCTGGTCCGGCCACATCTGGAGTATGCTGTCCAGTTCTGGGCACCGGTCCTCAGGAAGGATGTGCTGGAACTGGAAAGAGTCCAGAGAAGGGCAACAAAAATAATTAGGGGAATGGAGGACATCAGCTATGAGGAAAGACTACAAGCATTGAACTTATTCTCTCTGAAGAAGAGACGACTGAGGGGGGATATGATATCAATGTTCAAATACTGTACTGGCGACCCTAGCATAAGGAACAAACTATTCAGAGAAAGGAGATGCAATAAGACACGTGGCCACTCATTAAAACTAGAGGAAAGGCGGTTTAACCTTAAAATGCGTAAGGGGTTCTTCACTGTAAGAGCAGTAAGGATGTGGAATTCTCTTCCACAAGCAGTCGTATCAGCAGGGAGCATTGATAGTTTCAAGAAACTGTTAGATGGGCACCTTAGAGACCACAACATACAGGGGTATACAATGTACGGTTAAAAGCAAACACACACACACATCATAGGTTGAACTGGATGGACTGGTGTCTTTTTTCAACCTCACTAACTATGTAACTATGTAACATAATTGGCAACAAAAGGGGTCTGGGTACTGCCCTGGGAGACATGTATCAATGAAAAAATAAAAAACAAAACAAAATGATGCTTAACGTGCAACAATAAAAATTAAAAATTCCTTTAAATATAGTGAGGGGGGGGGGGATCCCCTTAGTCTCCCTTTTAAAGTGGTGCATCCGTAGCATGTATAGAACGTTACAGCAAAAATAACATTTCCAAAGAGAAAAAAAAATGAGTCAATTCACATTTAAAATGACTCGCAGTTTCAATTGTCGGCACACGGCTATTGAAAAAATAAAGAAAAAAAATTATGTGGGCCCCCACCCCCCCCCAGTCCATACCAGGCCCTTTGGGTTTGGTATGGAATTAAAGAGGAACCCCATGCCAAAATTTACAAAAAAAAACTGTGTGGGGCCCCCCCTCAAAATCCATACCAGACCTAACCTGTAACTGGCAGGTCAGGAACAGGGGGGACGAGTGAGTGCCCCACCCCTCCTGAACCATACCAGGCCACATGCCCTCAACCAGGGGAGGGGTGGGGTGAGTGTTTTGGGATGGGGGCTCTGCCCCTCCCACCCCAAAGCACCTTGTCCCTATGTTGATTGGGATGCTGACAAGGGACTCATCCCCACAATCGTTGCCGGTGGTTGTTGGGCTTATTGAAATCTGGAAGTCCCCTTTAACAAGAGGGCACACAGATTCTGCCCCCCCACCATGTGACAATGTCATGGACCAGTGCATGCTGGGATGGTGACATCACAAGGGGGCGGGGTCACCAGGTGACATTGCCAGGTGACCCCGCCCTTACCTATGTAAGAACTGTCAAAGTGGAGAGGAGGCATTCGGCGGCCAGTCATCCCAGAAGGCTTATTATTTTTACAGGTTTTTGGTTAATGGGTAGGGGTAATATGCTCCCCATACTCATTCACTTGGGGGGGGGTGGGATCTGGGGGCTCCCTTATTAAAGGGGGCTTTAATAACTGTGAAAACTTCACACTGGACCTCATGCAACTTGGATCCTGTGCCCCACCACTCTACCCCCAGACTCTAGGACCTTGATTTTCAAATGAAATGCAACATTTTCCACAGTCCATGATGATTTGGGGAGCCATGTCATCTGCTTATGTTGGTTCACTGTGTTTTATCAAGTCCAAAGTCAGCGCAACCCTCTAGCAGGAAATTCTAGAGCAATTCATGCTTCCCTCTGCTGACCAGCTTTATAGACATGCTGATTTAATTTTCCAGCAGGACATGGCACCTACCCATACTGTCAAAAGTACCAATACATGGTTTAATGATCATGGTATCACTGTGCTTGATTGGCCAGCAAACTCGTCTGACCTAAACACCATAGAGAACCTGTAGGGGTATTATCAAGAGGAAGATGAGAGAAACCAGACCTAACAATGCAGACAAGCTGAAAGTCGCTATCAAAGAAACCTAGGCCTCCATAAAACCTCAGCAGTGCCACAGTCTGATCGCCTCCATGCCACACCGCATTCATGCAGTAGTTAATGAAATATTAAAAGTATTGAGTGCATACTATACGGTACATGGACATACTTTTCAGTAAGCCAACATTTCTGTACTTTTTTTTTTTTTTTATTGGGTTTATGTAATATTCTATTTTCTGAGATACTGACAAAGCTAGAGCACACAGGGCCCTAGGCAGGATTGCATTTTTGCACTGACAGAGAAATATGTACTATATGTGGGTGTGTAAAACACAACACTATAACAAAGGAATAGATATTGTACAATTATGTAACTGTAAAATAGCTATAGTATATCTAATGACCAAACTTTTTAAAGTTTTAGATAGAGTAAGGAATGGTTAAACCCCTTGTTAGATTTTTTGTTTGCTGTGTCCCATTGGGAAAATTTTCCATCACCTTCTGTTTCAAGACACAACAGGAAGTGAGAGTGGATATCTTGTTAATGTTACTCACCCTCCGTGATCCAGCGCTGGTTCTGCCTCTGTTGAGTGCAGTTTTGCACTTCCAGGTTTAACCTGGATTATCATCAGAGTACCATTAAGAGTGGTACCCTTTTCAATGTGAGCAGTGCTCTTCTCTCCCTGTCATTCTCTCCCTATAACAGTGCAGTGGTTGCCAAAAGCCTGTGAACAAAAAAAGAGAACCGTGAAATCACAGCACACAAAAAACATTAACAATAACAGCCCAACCACCAAATCCCTGAACCTGGGGGTGAAAGGCACTGTGGTCTACCTAGGCCAGGAGTCTCCAAAATTTCTCAACAAAGGGCCAGTTTGCTGTCCATAAAAATTTAGGGGGGCCGCACTGTGGCCAGTAGGAGTAGAAAAAGTCCTGGTGTCAGAGGGAGTAAACAATGCCCCACGATTGGTATTAGGGGAGTAATAGTGCTCTATTGTTGGTGTCAATGGGAGGAATAGTGCTCCATCATTGGTATCAGTGGGAGGAATAGTGCTCCATCATTGGTATTAATGGGAGGAATAGTGCTCCATCTTTTGTGTCAATGGTAGAAATAATGCGCCATCATTGGTGTCAATGGGAGGAATAGTGCCCCATCATTGGTGTCAGTTGGAGGAATAGTGCCCCATCATTGGTGTCAATGGGAGGAATAGTGTCTCATCATTGGTGTCAATAGGAGGAATAGTGCGCCATCATTGGTGTCAATGGGAGGAATAGTGCTCCATCATTGGTATCAGTGGGAGGAATAGTGCTCCATCATTGGTATTAATGGGAGGAATAGTGCGCCATCTTTTGTGTCAATGGTAGAAATAATGCGCCATCATTGGTGTCAATGGGAGGAATAGTGCCCCATCATTGGTGTCAGTTGGAGGAATAGTGCCCCATCATTTGTGTCAATGAGAGGAATAGTGTCTCATTATTGGTGTCAAAGGGAGGAATAGTGCCCCATCATTGGTGTCAATGGGAGGAATAGTGTCTCATCATTGGTGTCAATAGGAGGAATAGTGCGCCATCATTTGTGTCAATGAGAGGAATAGTGTCTCATTATTGGTGTCAATGTGAAGAACAGTTCACCATCATTGGTGTCAATGGGAGGAATAGTGCGCCTTTATTGGTGTTAGTGGGAGGATTAGTGCCCCATCATTGGTGTCAATGGCAGAAATAGTGTCTTATTATTGGTGTCAATAGGAGGAATAGTGCCCCATTACTGGTGTCAATGGGAGAATTAGTGCATCATCATTTGTATTAGTTGGAAGAACTATGCCCCACTTTTGCTGACAGGTGAGGAGGGGGGGGGGATAATGCCCCAAGGGCTAGATAAAAGCAAGCAAAGGGCCACATCTGGCACCTGGGCTGCAGTTTGGAGACAACAGACCTAGGCAGAAGTCTGGTTGATCCTACCCCGTTGGGAGCTGCCAAAGCAGGTCCATGAAAGACTTGGTGGGGGCTGTCCTGAAGAGAGGCTCCTAAAGCCTTCAGATCTTCCCCCATCATCAGGGCAGTCCCCTATAGCCTGTATTAGCAATAAAGGTCTGCACAACACTGTTAACCATACCATCCAGCAACCAACAATAATATATTATTTAGTTTGCTTAAACCTAACCACGTTGTATCAATATGTTACTATACTTGTTTTAAATATACTGAATAAAATTATAAATGCAACACTTTTGTTTTTGCCCCCATTTTTCATGAGCTGAACTCAAAGATCTAAGACTTTTTCTATGTACACAAAGAGAACGATTTCTCTCAAATATTGTTCACAAATCTGTCTAAATCTGTGTTAGTGAGCACTTCTCCTTTGCCGAGATAATCCATCCACCTCACAGGTGTGGCATATCAAGATGCTGATTAGAGCACATGATTATTTCACAGGGGTGCCTTAGGCTGGCCACAATAAAGGCCACTCTAAAATGTGCAGTTTTACTGTATTGAGGGGGGGGGGGGGGGGTCCGAAAACCAGTCAGTATCTGGTGTGACCACCATTTGCCTCACGCAGTGCAACACATCTCCTTCACATAGAGTTGAACATGTTGTTTATTGTGGCCTGTGGAATGTTGGCCAACTCTTCTTCAATGGCTGTGCAAAGTTGCTGGATATTGGCAGGACCTGGAACACGCGGTTGTATACGCCGATCCAGAGCATCCCAAACATGTTCAATGGGTGACATGTCCTGTAAGTATGCTGGCCATGCAAGAACTGGAATGTTTTCAGCTTCCAGGAATTGTGTACAGATCCTTGCAACATGGGGCCGTGCATTATCATGTTGCAACATGAGGTGATGGTCGTGGATGAATGGCACAACAATAGGCCTCAGGATCTCGTCACAGTATCTCTGTGCATTCAAAATGCCATCAATAAAATGCACCTGTGTTCATTGTCCATAACATATGCCTATCCATACCATAACTCCACTGCCACCATAGGCCACTCGATCCACAACATTGACATCCACAAACTGCTCAACCACAAAACGCCATACACGCTGTCTGCCATATTCCCTGTACAGTGAAAACCAGGATTCATCCGTGAAGAGAACACCTCTCCAAAGTGCCAGATGCCATAGAATGTGAGCATTTGCCCACTCATGTCAGTTACGACGACGAACTGCAGTCAGGTCAAGACCCCGATAAGGATGACGAGCATGCAGATGAGCTTCCCTGAGACGGTTTCTGACAGTTTGTGCAGAAATGTTTTGGTTATGCAAACCGATTGTTGCAGCAGTTGTTCAGGTGGCTGGTCTCAGACGATCTTGGAGGTGAAGATGCTGGATGTGGAGGTCCTGGGCTGGTGTGGTTACACGTGGTCTGCGGTTGTGAAGATGGTTGGATGTACTTCCAAATTCTCTGAAATGCCTTTGGAGACGGCTTATGGTAGAGAAATGAACATTCAGTTCACGGGTAACAGCTCTGGTGGACATTCCTGCAGTCAGCATGCCAATCGCACGCTCCCTCAAAACTTGGGACATCTGTGGCATTGTGCTGTGTGATAAAACTACACATTTTAGTGGCCTTTTATTGTGGCCAGCCTAAGGCAAACCTGTGCAATAATTATGCTGTCTAATCAGCATCTTGATATGCCACACCTGTGAGGTGGATGGATTATCTCGGCAAAGGAGAAGTGCTCACTAACACAGATTTAGACAGATTTGTAAACAATATTTGAGAGAAATAGGCTGTTTGTGTACATAGAAGAAGTCTTAGATCTTTGAGTTCAGCTCATGAAAAATGGGGGCAAAAACAAAAGTGTTGCGTTTATAATTGTATTCAGTGTATAAAGAGCAAGCACACCACATAACAAAAGTTGTTACTCGTATTGCAAAAAAATTCTCGTCTATCAAGTTAAAATTTATAAAAAAAAATTGCTCATCTTGTAGAATACTCGCAGACCAAGTTACTCGCAATCCAAGGTTTTACTGTATTCGTTTCCACATTGTATTATAATTATTTCTAGCCTACTCCTATTCATCTGAACCATCTTGAAGTCTGTAAAACGTACTTTGTAAAGATCCCCACACATTTACTTCCTAGAATTCTGTGAAACGTAGTCACTATGTCAGTAAGTAGGCACTGCTATGTCACACATTTCACAGTGCCTTCCTTCTGAACTACAGAGGTGCTTAGAGGAGGAGTTTCTGGAGGCGGAGTCAGTACAGGAATCACTGCTTGCAGGGAGCAAGGTACCATGGAATATGTAGTCCTTAGAAATTGAGAGGAAGCAGCAAAGCATGCAGAGAATCCAGGAAGTTATGGAAAAAGACGGCCAGTATACAGGCAGCACTCACAACATGAAAGGTAATTTTTTTTGTTTAATCGACCATTTTAAGACCGGAAGGATTTGATTCCTTAATGACCAGGCCACTTTTTTCAACTTGGCACTGCTTGATTTTAACTGACAATTGCGCGGTCCTGCGACGCTGTACCCAAACAAAATTTATGTCCCTTTTTTTCCACAAATAGAGCTTTCTTTTGGTGGTATTTGGTCGCCTGTGCGATTTTTATTTTGTTGCGCTATACACAAAAAAACAGCAACAATTCTGAAAAAAAAAAAAACTATATTTTTCACATTCTGCTGTATAACATTCCCCCAAAAAAAATTTAAAAATCAAAATTTTTTAACATTTTAGGCCAATTTGTTTTCTGCTACATATTTTTGGTAACAAAAATAGCAATAAGCGTACTTTGATTGGTTTGCGCAAAAGTTATTGCGTCTACTAACTACGGGAAAGATTTATGTCATTTTTATTGTTGTTTTTTTTTTTTTACTAGTAATGGCGGTGATTTGCGATTTTTAAGCGGGACTGCGACATTGCGGAGGACAGATCGGACCCCTGACTGACATTTTTGACACTTTTGGGGGGACCAGTGACATTACTACAGTAATCAGTGCTATAAATATGCACTGTTACTGTAATAATGACACTGGCAGGGAAGGGGTTAACATTGTGGGTGATCAAGGGGTTATCTAGGGGAGCGATTCTAACTGTGGGGTGGCCTGGCTTGTGAAATGACCATAGAGACCTGTGTTCCTATATAGAAGGATCACAGGGGCTCTATGATCATTCCATGGAGAAGAACGGTCAGCTGTGTTTACAACAGCTGACCATTCTTCTCTCTCAGCGGGGAGCGATTGCGGGTGTCAGGTGGCAATCGGAGCCGCCTGCCCACTGCATCAGCTTCCCCAATGAAGAGCGAAGGTGGGAGCGCACCGGCGGCGGCGCTCGCTTGCCCCCTTGCCTCCTGTTCGCGACCGACGTTTAGTTATGGCGGTTCACGCAGGAGCGGCTGCCTGCCGCAGTACATCTGCGGCGGGCGGTCGTAAAGAGGTTAAAAAAAATATGTAGAACAAAAATATACCAGAAGTTCTAACCCTATCTCACTTTAACATAGAGAAAAACATTTTGAGTGCAGTGACACTTTTTTTTAAACATTAAAATATTTTATTACGTAATTAACCACTTTACCGCTGAGTACCGTAGTACTACTGCGGCAAAGTGGCTCTTGTAGGTCTGACGACGTAGACCTACGTCGCCAGACTCCTCCCCTGTAGGCGGCGCTCGCGCGCTGCCGGAGGCGCGCTCCCGCTGTTTTCATTCACAGCGGGAGTCGGGCCAGGGGAGGAGCAGCGGCGATCGCCGCTGCTCTGCCCCGATCGTCGGGGAATCCAGTTTGGAGATCCGCCCGCCTGTGTAAACAGAGCGGGCGGATCTCCTCAGTGACAGTGAGTGACAGATCGGACTGTTCAGCATAGCTGGACATCCGATCTGTCCCTGTCTCACACAGTCACCTCCCCCCCCCACACGTCAGTAAGCACCAGGCATACATTAACCCCTCCCTCTCCAATAAAATTAACCCCTTCCCTGCCAGTGTCATTTTTACAGTAACAGTGCATATATATAGCACTGATTACTGCAGTAATGTCACTGGTACCCCCAAAAGTGTCAAAAATGTCAGTCAAGGGTCCGATCTGTCCGCCGCAATGTCGCAGTCCCGCAAAAAAAATCGCAGATCGCCGCCATTACTCGTTAAAAAAAAAACACCAAAAATGACATAAATCTTTCCCTTTGTTAGTAAACGCAATAACTTTTGCGCAAACCAATCAAAATACGCTTATTGCGATTTTTTTTTACCAAACATGGGTAGCAGAAAACAAATTGGCCAAAAATTTAAAAAAAAATTGTTTTTTGCATCTTTTTTGGGGGGAATTTCATATAAAAAAATGTTAAAAATATTGTTATTTTTTCAAAATAAACGCTATTTTTCTGTTTATAGCGCAAAAAGTAAAAATCGCACAGGTGATCAAATACCACCAAAAGAAAGCTCTGTTTGTGGGAAAAAAAGGACGTAAATTTCGTTTGGGTACGGCGTCGCATGACCGCGCAATTGTCAGTTAAAGTCGCACAGCGCCGAATCGCAAAAAGTGGCCCAGACGTAAGACAGCAAAATGCTCTAGTGGTAAAGTGGTTAAAAACTATTTTTCCTACTAACACATATAGTATAGAAAAACTTCACAAAACAGAACCAACCACATCCATAAAATAATAAAGCATAAATACTAAACTAACCCAACCTTACATACTTAAAAAAGAACAAATTCTAAACTATCCCATTCCTCTGGTTCAATTTTTTTTTTTTTTTACTCTAACATTCCCAAGCTCATAGCATCTTTCATATGTTCACTAATTCAGTACTAGACCAGGTACCTAAAGCAAGTTTGCACAAATCTTTTAAATTCGTTTAGAGCTCCTGTAGGCTGAAAAGTAAACTGTTCAAACTTTATCTCCCCACTGTAGTTGGATATGGGGAAATCCACTTTTGTGCAATCAATTTTCTAGCATGGAATGGCCTGCCAAGCATCGCCTATGTTCCATCATTTTTCACCATTCCTCGGACACAACCCCTTCTTTTATATTCTACTACAAATTTTTTTTTATATTGTGTTTGTGTGAACTTAAATTCATTTTAGTTTGAAAATATTGCGTTACTCAAAAAATTGCAGCTGCCACCACTTTATACTACAGGGCCTCTGCTTTCAGAAAATATATAATGTTTAGGGGTTTTACCACTTAAGCCCCAGAAGATTTTACCCCCTTCCTGACCAGGGAGTTTTTTGTGATTTTTTACTGCATGATTTTAACGGACAATTGCGCGGTCATGCGACGCTGTACCTAAACGAATTTGACGTCCTTTTTTTCCCACAAAAAGAGCTTTCTTTTGGTGGTATTTGATCACCTGTGCGATTTTTTGATCATGCGCTATAAACAAAAAAAGAGCGTAAATTTTGCAAAAATAACAATATTTTTCACATTTTTTTTATATGAAATTCCCCAAAAAAAAAATGTAAAAATCTAAATTTTTTAACATTTTCGGCCAATTTGTTTTATGCTACATATGTTTGGTAAAAAAAATCGCAAAACGCGTATTTTGATTGGTTTGCGCAAAAGTTATTGCATTTACTAACAAAGGGAAAGATTTTTGTAATTTTTGGTGTTTTTTTTTTTAACGAGTAATGGCGGCGATCTGCGATTTTTTTTGCGGGACTGTGACATTGCGGCGGACAGATCAGACCCTTGACTGACATTTTTGACACTTTTGGGGTTACCATTGACATTACTGCAGTAATCAGTGCTATACATATGCACTGTTACTGTAAAAATGACACTGGCAGGGAAGGGGTTAACTGTATTGGAGAGGGAGGGGTTAAGTGTGTCCTAGGGGCGTGTTTCTAACTGTGATGGGACATGGCTACTACTGTAAAAACAGAGATCAACGGTCCTACATAGTAGAACCGTCTGATCTCCATTTTTACACAGGGGAGAATGACAGGCGGCTTGTTTACATTAGCCGCCTGCCTTTCTCCCTCTCTACCGACGATCACAGTGTGTCCGGCGGACATCGGGTCCGCCGGTAACACGCACGGACTCCTCAGTGAACGAGCCAGGGTGGGCGCGCGCCTCAGCGGGCGCGCTCGCCCGCTATTGGCTCACAAGCCGGTGACAGGCTAGTGACGGTTATATACGTCACTTTGCCTGGCCGGGGCTGATCGCCGCAGTGTATGTACTTGCGGCGGTCGGCAAGCGGTTAAAGTAATTTTCTAGCAAAAAATTCTAGAAAAACCAAGGTCAATCACATCATCCAGTGATGTAGGTCCTATGTCAGTCATGATGAATGACGCCCTGCCAACATGATGACCTGTGCTACAGCCACCTTCTTCTGCCAATACTCCCAAAGCAACTGACAGCCCCCTGGCCGGTGGCTGTACGTGAAACAAACTGGCCAGGGATCCCTGGTGATGTCGCTGACCAACTTTTTCACAGTGAGGATGTTTTTATTTACAATTTTTTTAAATGAGTAACAGGGGGTACTATGTACACCCTAATTATTCCCATAAGGGGATTGCAATAACCCCCTCCCCGTCACAAACTCCCATATTTACCAGGCTAGGGATGTGGGATGAGGTCCTTGTGTTGATGGCACATAGGTCATTGTTACTCATTCAAATGGTAAATAGTGAATTATAGACACTGCAGATAAAAATATATACACTATATTACCAAAAGTATTGGGGCGCCTGCCTTTACACGCACATCAACTTTAATGACACCCAAGTCTTTGTCCGTAGGGTTCAATATTGAGATGACCCACTCTTTGCAGCTATAACAGCTTCAACTCTTCTGGGAAGGCTGCTCACAAGGTTTAGGAGTGTCTATATGGGAATGTTTGACCATTCTTCCAGAAGCTCATTTGTGAGGTCAGGCAAAATACAGTTGGTGTCAGCAGTGCTTTAAGTGGGCCGGTATGCACTGATACTCAGTACCGCCACTTCCAAATATGGCTCATGAGCATACCGCCACCTCTCCGTGCGCCTTAGCATACCAGTACACTCATTTTGGACATCTGCACCCTCAATTGCCCCCCCCAATAATATTTCCCACTCCAGAGCAAGGCCAGTCACCACCAGTCACCACCAGTGAGTCCCCCTGCTCCGGAGTCCCAGCCCAGGCCAGGGGGGGGGGGTGCTTTGTGGGGACCCTGATGTGGGGTGGGGGGCGACAAAATTTATAGGCTATAATAGAGTACCGGCACCTCTTTTGGGCCACTTAAAGCACTGGGTGTTAGAGTAGAAAAACTGGATGGGAGCCTTGCTCTCTGTGTGAAACAGTGGTCTCTCTGTAGTGGTCCAGCAGATGTGAAGAGGGACTCTTCAATCAGTAAGAAACATGAACTTTGCTGATTGTAGAACTTAAGGCCTGACTCAGCAGGGAGAGTGTCAAAGCTCTGCAGAGAGACCACTACTTCCACACATGGGTTCTTCTCTGCAGCATGCTGGCAGGTAAAGGCTATTCTAATCAGATTGTGTCTGCCTTCTAAAGAACATGAACTGTAAGGCTCCTTTCACATGGAGTAGAATGGGACAGATGTCAGGTTTTTGACATTCGTGTCCATTCAGTTTGTGCCCAGTGGACTTGGGCAGACCCATGACAGCTTTATGGGTGGTCGGATGTAAATAGACTATGAACTCTGCTGTGTTTACATCAGGCTACCTCCAATCCATTACTTTTAAGACCAGAAGAATGGAAAAGGACACAGTTCTTTTCAGTTTTTTTGTACCAGACCTAGATGGACCTGGAGGTAGGTGGGTGTAAACGGACACAAGTCCATTTACATTCGCCTGTTGAGGCTGCATGAAGGTTATGATCAAGTCTGCCTGGAAAACTAACAGATGGAGATGTCGTGGCATACCTATCTCGCATTTTCTGGATACCTTATTGGCCTTTACAGGATGCCTTGACTGGCATTTAGAATGGTTATCTTAAACAAAATGTCTTTCGAGTTAATCTCATTTTACTTTGATTTCTTTACACGTGTCACTGAGCTTGCAAAGGCTAAGAATATATCAGATGAACGAAACAGTGGAAATTCCCTATCTCTCAGAATATCAACTCTGTCTGGACAGCTGACCACAAAGCCAATAATATCTTCTAAAAGCCCCTTTGGAACTTTTATTGTGTGTCACCAAGAAATTTCCCTTTATGACAGAGAATCACGATCTAGATTGACATAATGCTTACTATAATTAGTTGTTAACTTTGATTGGATAAAAGATGTTAATAACAACCCATTTCTGTACGTCAGATTGTAATGACAAACCCATATTTGAGTATATATAAACTCCAGCAATGTTGTAATAAATCAGGTCACTATGATTCAGCCATCTTGAGTCTTGTCTGATCTCATTATATATATAGCTATATATTGTCTAATTTGGTATCACTGACTAACAGGTAACAGGTCTTTTGTACCTGAGGAAAAATTCCACAACAATTTGGCGAGCCAGCCAGGAGAGGTGACGTCATCTGCGGACGGAGTGAGACATCTGGACTGCATTGGATACACTGAAAATATCTGGCCAGGTAAGCCCATTGTCTGCTTACAATGTTTTTCAGTCCATCCAATGACGTCCAGGTAACTCTGTTTTATTTTTGACGTAATACCCTCTTAAAGAACCTAAACCCTTAGTCGGTGTATATATTGCTATTAACATTTGTTGCGAAAGGTGAGGTTGGGTCAACCCTCACCACTGTGGGTGTCTTGGACACGCAGGAACGTGACCCCCAGTTGTGTTCTGGTAAAGCGGTCTCATTTCGGAGTGTCCATTTGAGACGTGGCAAGCATTGAATGTATATGACTGTTTTAGCCTGACATTTTGTATACATCTAGAAGGTTTCTATCTCTATGATATATATATATGTAAACATATGCATATGGTAATAGGCTGATTTTAAGTTAGAAGTTATCCTGATATTGTGTATCGGCTAAGGGCCGAAGTCCAGGTCAGGGTAGTTAGAAGTTATCCTGATATTGTGTATCGGCTAAGGGCCGAAGTCCAGGTCAGGGTAGTTAGAAGTTATCCTGATATTGTGTATCGGCTAAGGGCCGAAGTCCAGGTCAGGGTAGTTAGAAGTTATCCTGATATTGTGTATCGGCTAAGGGCCGAAGTCCAGGTCAGGGTAGTTGGGAGTTATCCTGATATTGTGTATCGGCTAAGGGCCGAAGTCCAGGTCAGGGTAGTTAGAAGTTATCCTGATATTGTGTATCGGCTAAGGGCCGAAGTCCAGGTCAGGGTAGTTAGAAGTTATCCTGATATTGTGTATCGGCTAAGGGCCGAAGTCCAGGTCAGGGTAGTTGGGAGTTATCCTGATATTGTGTATCGGCTAAGGGCCGAAGTCCAGGTCAGGGTAGTTAGAAGTTATCCTGATATTGTGTATCGGCTAAGGGCCGAAGTCCAGGTCAGGGTAGTTGGCAGTTATCCTGATATTGTGTATCGGCTAAGGGCCGATGTCCAGGTCAGGGTAGTTAGAAGTTATCCTGATATTGTGTATCGGCTCAGGGCCGAAGTCCAGGTCAGGGTAGTTGGGAGTTAACCTGATATTGTGTATCGGCTAAGGGCCGAAGTCCAGGTCAGGGTAGTTGGGAGTTAACCTGATATTGTGTATCGGCTAAGGGCCGAAGTCCAGGTCAGAGTAGTTGGGAGTTATAGGTAGTTATTCTATATCTTGGATAACAGTGAAATGGGAAACTGGGTTTCCGTAGATACCGACCAGGGGTCGATGAGAAAGGTCATTAGGACCATGGCCTTAGAGTGTATGGGTAACAGGGTTACCAGATAAATGGGGCAGACCAGGGAGTTTGCATTCGAAGATTAAATGCTCTGGGAGCATAGTCTTTGGGCTACACAGCCAATTAAAGTGTTCTGTAGTTGGACAGCTAATAATCCTAGTTGTAGGATAAGATAAGATAGGATATGACAGATTTTTGTAAAGTGTATGAAACAGATTTGGCAAGAACAAACTTAAAATCAGTTGCAGAAATATGGAAGCAGGAGAGTATGAAGTTGAATGAGTATTATAAAATGAGTTGAAACAAGTATAAACAATAATGTGTTGAATTGTTTCATGAGAAAGCACAGCAATCTTGTATTCAATAGTAGAATGTAAGGATGCTCATTGCCCTATAATTCTGAAAAAAAAAAAAAAAAACAGGCTCTGTGTCTTTGATATAAAATGAGGAAGTAGTTTATAAGCTGGGAGTTTGTAGCACAGGGAAAAAATTGTTTCTTTATATGATAAATGAACGGCATATGATATTTTTGGGGTTATTCTGTATTAAATTAAACTAAGATGAAAAATAATATGTTGCCCTTTAAACCAGGAATCTTTGTTTAGACATTAAGGGTTACCGCAATTAACATGACCATTGAACCCTATTGGCACTGAGCCAAAAGTTTTAAAATAGAATAACTTTTTATATAATTATGGTATATTAAGTGGTATTTCAGGGGCATCCTCCGTAACCAAAGAGGAACCTCTGATAAGATTTTTGAAATTCAAGACAAAGTTCTTAGAGGTTTTTTGTTTGAAAGACAAAAGTACATTACTTCCTGTCATTATGGGTGTATAAAAAGTGACCTACTACAAATAGTGTAAAGACAGGACATTAGAGCAAAGAATCGCAGCCAGCCCCTCTCCCCCAGATGGACAGTAAATAAGGTATTCAGCTAACCTGTGTCCGCATGTCCCCATCAGAAGCGTCCGAAAGGTTTACAGTAGGAATAACAGTAACAGGGGTGAGAGTGGTTTCCTGCCTGGCTTCAAAGGAAAAGGGGAAGTCATTTAAAAAAAAAAAAAAAAAGTAATGTTTGTGTTGAGTTAAAATGTCAGTGTTCAGTTTCAGATGAAGTGCCCATTAATCCAGTATGTAGCATATGTCTCTTGCCAGCTTGACCCAGTGATAAAAGGATCCTCAGCTGTGTGCGGGCCACAGCCTGCAAAAGAGCTGCTGGGTAAAACAGGTGCAATGTATTTAAGCCAGTTTACTTCCAGTACAGGAGCAGGCACTAGAGGGGGGAGGGGAAAAATGTTTGTTAAATATCCCCCATGACTGTTTTTGAGCTGATGATGGCAGAATCTGAATTGTTGAGCCCTGCCAAAAAGGCTCCTCTCTGGAGCCCAGATGAGACCCTTTATGTAGATGGATCATGTTTGTAAACAGAGGAGGGTAAGCCTGTAACTGGGTATGCAGTAGTAACAGCAATAAATAAACAAAAAGAATGCAGAGGCATTAAATTTAAAGTTCTAAGCACAAGCAGCTGATGGTTTTGGCAAAGGCCTGTGAATTTTAAAGAGTTAACATTCACATTGACATGATTTTGGTCATATTTTTGAAAGCCTGTAGCTTTTTGACCTCAGCTGATAAGCCAAGAAAAAGCATGCAGATATAATAGAGACTGTTCTTAGTCTTCCAGTGTTTCACCAAGGTGGCCATTTATTAAAAAACCAAGGCACGTGCAAGAGAGGACACAGAAGAAGCTGCAGGAAACGCAAGGGCCGACAGAGCAGCGAAGAAGGCTGCACTGGAACAGGTCCCTATCCGGGTACTGACACTCCTAGGAAAGCAACCAACTCCTGTAAGTATGGCAATCTTGATATCATTGCAGAAAAAGCCCCCTCACAGGAGCGTGAGGAGTGGAGAAAGAACAGTGCAACACAGGATGTAACTGGTTGCTGGAGGATGGAGGAGCATTTCTGTCTGATCTCAGGCCCTATACCCGAGGGTGGCAGCCGCAGCTCACGGATCGTGTCATATCTCAAAGACTCTAATGACCACCTTGGTAATACAACACTGGTTAGCACCAGGTTTTCCTGGAGTAGCTGCAAAATATACTGCTTCTTGTCTTACCTGTGCTAGGTACAATGTTGGTAGAGCTGTAAGCACCCCATAAAAGCACCACCTAAGTCAGACTGTCCTTTCCAAGAAGTTCAAATAGATTACATTGATTTCCCACAGTCTGGTCCCTATGCACATGATTTAGTTTTGTATAGACATTTTTCAGGATGGCCTAAGGCCTGGCCAGTCTCTAGGGGTAAAGTACAAACCACAGGAAAAAGGCTTTTGCCCCAGGTAATGTGCAGGTATAGAATCCCAGAAACTATGGAAAGTGACAGGGGTACTCACTTTAAAGGAAGGGTTCTACAAGAGATCCTACCCACACTAAATATAGAGAAAGCCTTTTACACTCCATATCACTCACAGAGTAGCGGAAAGGTACAAAAGGTTGTATGGTAAAAAAAAAAAAAAACAAGTTGAGTAAAATAATAGCAGAAACAGGTAGATTGTTTTACGTTTTTTTCCTTTGTCAGGAACACTCCCAAGAGAGGTGTGGGTACCTGAAGCAGGTCTCTATTTACCACAGAAATTGCAAGCTGCACACTCAGATCTCACTAGATGTGTTGCAGCGCTTTAAAAGCAATTGACAAAAATGCATAATAGTGTGTTTTCATTCCTACCAGATCCAAATGAGGATACTAAGTCATAAAGTAAGGCTACTAAGAGTGCAATTGGTTACACCAACATCCCTCAAGGTAGAAGGGATACATGGATTCACGCCAGTCATTGAAAAAAGGTGGTACAATGATTTTCTTTAAATTTTTGATATGTATGGAAATGTTGGGTATAATGAAGGGGCAGGACAATAAAAGAGACAGACAACCTAAGGCCCAATGTACTGTTAAGTTTAAATACCAGGTAGCCAGGAATTTAGGGTACTCAGGGTGCTAGATATGTCCACAATTACACCCAGAGTCCCAGACTATACCTGTGCTAGTAAACCCACTTGCATTAGAGGATCTAAATCAGACAGAGTTTTCAAAATCCTATAGAAACATTACCAGTGCACAAAAGGACATGTTAATTCCCCCAAAAGTCACAGGTTTCAAGAATCCTACAGTGTGTATAGAGTTCTATGGAAATAAAACTGATGTAGGGAGGGTGGACTGTTCACAAGCACTGATAAACATATCCTGCCTGCAGCTGACTGTGAACAGCCCATGAAATGAAACTTGCATGCATTACAGAAATGAAACTGTTAAACAAAATATGAGCCATATTGAATGACAATATGGACATTTCTCACCTAGGAGAAGCCCTCAGGTTTCTGTTGTTCAGACAGAAACTGGGGTATTATGCAGAAAAGTTATTAATACCCATTTTCACCCCAGGGTGGTCACATTCAGGGTTGGGAATCTATTGTGTCTGGGGCAATAAGGCCCATAGTTTACTTTCTCAGTGTGTCACAGGAACAGGTACCACAACCTCTTTATTTCCAATGGTGTCCGCCCAACCTAATGAACACAGTCTTTTGGAGGTTTTGCCTTATCTCCTAAAATAATGAAAGTGGTGTATTTATATTGATGTTTATTATAATTAACATTGATGATCTCTAGTTATCTGTTGAATTAAAATAATTATGTGTTTGGTTGATAAGGTTACCAAGGCCAAGGAGACAACCTATTTCAACTCTATACGGAAATAAGAAGGGATTGATGATGCTGAGTATGCTGTAATGAGAAATCTGTCACCTCAAACCCCCATGTATGAAGTAATCTCCGCCTCAGAACCTTACCAAGACTCGGACACCCCCCACTGAGGTTTGCCCTCTGGGCCAGTGTTCCAAGCGTAAGGGGCTGCTCCCTTGGATGAATCTGATAAGCGGAATAGGTAGTTAGTTAGCCTGATCAATAAATTCTCAAGAGGGGGGAGATGTCGTGGCATACCTATCTCGCATTTTCTGGATACCTTATTGGCCTTTACAGGATGCCTTGACTGGCATTTAGAATGGTTATCTTAAACAAAATGTCTTTCGAGTTAATCTCATTTTACTTTGATTTCTTTACATGTGTCACTGAGCTTGCAAAGGCTAAGAATTAGTGTTGAGCGAACACGGACTGTATTATTCGTGTTCGTACCGAATAATTGGATTTTTTGTACCCGAACACGGACACGGACACTTTACTGTATGTTCGGGTAAAAATCCGTGTTCGGTCGTTTTATTTCCGGGTTTTGCATGCTTTGGCGCTCTTTTCATGGCGGGCTTTCAACAGCCAATCAACAATCGTTTAACTGGTGTGCCTTAAGCCATCCCAGCCATGCCTGCAAATGTCTCAGTAGCTGTGATTGGCCGTCTGAAGCATGTGACCAAGTCTTTATAAGTTCGAGGCAGCCGCAGCGGCGTCATTATGCTGCTTAGATTCAGGGACAGAGCACACATCAACGTGCTGGCTGCTGATTAGGGAAAGATAGGCAGGAAAAAAACATTTGTGTCCGGATAGAATTGAGGGACAGGTCGGAGTGTTTAGGCAGGGCGAGTTGTAGGCATTTTAGGGATAGAGTCTGCTGAATTATAGGGTCAGTGTCTTCTACAAACTACAATCGATATTGCTGTGTGGGGGGTGGGGTCTGCACTCAATCCTGATCTACGATCTCTTCTCAATCCTGTTAGGGACAGAGTCTGCTGAATTTTAGGGAAACTGTGTTCTACAAACTACAATCGATATTGCTGTGTGGTGTGGGATTGGAGATAGGCAGGTGTCAGTGATCCACATCCATTTTTCTGTGTGTGAGCTGCAGTGAACACAATCTTTTTGGGCTGCAGTGAACACAATCTTTTTGGGCTGCAGTGAACACAATCTTTTTGGGCTGCAGTGAACACAATCTTTTTGGGCTGCAGTGAACACAATCTTTTTGGGCTGCAGTGAACACAATCTTTTTGGGGTGCAGTGAACAAAATCTTTTTGGGGTGCAGTGAACACAATCCTTTTTGGTGTGCAGTGAACACAATCTTTGTGGGGTGCAGTGAACAAAATCCTTTGTGGGGTGCAGTGAACACAATCTTTTTGGGGTGCAGTGAACAAAATCCTTTTTGGGGTGCAGTGAACAACATCCTTTTTGGGGTGCAGTGAACACAATCTTTTTGGGGTGCAGTGAACAAAATCCTTTGTGGGGTGCAGTGAACACAATCTTTTTGGGGTGCAGTGAACACAATCTTTTTGGGGTGGAGTGAACAACATCCTTTTTGGGGTGCAGTGAACAAAATCCTTTTTGGGGTGCAGTGAACAAAATCATTTTTGGGGTGCAGTGAACACAATCTTTTTGGGGTGCAGTGAACACAATCTTTGTGGGGTGCAGTGAACACAATCTTTTTGGGGTGGAGTGAACAACATCCTTTTTGGGGTGCAGTGAACAACATCCTTTTTGGGGTGCAGTGAACACAATCTTTTTGGGGTGCAGTGAACACAATCTTTGTGGGGTACAGTGAACAGAATCTTTGTGGGGTGCAGTGAACACAATCTTTGGGGGGTACAGTGAACACAATCTTTGTGAGGTGCAGTGAACACAATCTTTGTGGGGTGCAGTGAACACAATCATTGTGGGGTGCAGTGAACTCAATCTTTGTGGGGTACAGTGAACACAATCTCATACTTCTGAAGGTTTGAGGGTGCTGCCTGTTCCATACTCCCCCTACTCCTCATCTAGCCTTTTAGGGGTACAAACAATAGTAATTGGGGCCTAGTGTGGTTGTGTACGTGTGATATACATACACTTTTTTGGGATCATATTTTCTATTCCGCTATTTAATCAAAAACCTTTGGGGATCAGTTAAATTGGGGGATAGTCTGTGTTGGTACGTGTGAGAGAGATCCACCTTTCCAAGTTGTTGGGGTTCATCTCATACTTCTGAAGGTTTGAGGGTGCTGCCTGTTCCATACTCCCCCTACTCCTAGCCTTTTAGGGGTACAAACAATAGTAATTGGGGCCTAGTGTGGTTGTGTACGTGTGATATACATACACTTTTTTGGGATCATATTTTCTATTCCGCTATTTAATCAAAAACCTTTGGGGATCAGTTAAATTGGGGGATAGTCTGTGTTGGTACGTGTGAGAGAGATCCACCTTTCCAAGTTGTTGGGGTTCATCTCATACTTCTGAAGGTTTGAGGGTGCTGCCTGTTCCATACTCCCCCTACTCCTAGCCTTTTAGGGGTACAAACAATAGTAATTGGGGCCTAGTGTGGTTGTGTACGTGTGATATACATACACTTTTTTGGGATCATATTTTCTATTCCGCTATTTAATCAAAAACCTTTGGGGATCAGTTAAATTGGGGGATAGTCTGTGTTGGTACGTGTGAGAGAGATCCACCTTTCCAAGTTGTTGGGGTTCATCTCATACTTCTGAAGGTTTGAGGGTGCTGCCTGTTCCATACTCCCCCTACTCCTAGCCTTTTAGGGGTACAAACAATAGTAATTGGGGCCTAGTGTGGTTGTGTACGTGTGATATACATACACTTTTTTGGGATCATATTTTCTATTCCGCTATTTAATCAAAAACCTTTGGGGATCAGTTAAATTGGGGGATAGTCTGTGTTGGTACGTGTGAGAGAGATCCACCTTTCCAAGTTGTTGGGGTTCATCTCATACTTCTGAAGGTTTGAGGGTGCTGCCTGTTCCATACTCCCCCTACTCCTAGCCTTTTAGGGGTACAAACAATAGTAATTGGGGCCTAGTGTGGTTGTGTACGTGTGATATACATATACTTTTTTGGGATCATATTTTCTATTCCGCTATTTAATCAAAAACCTTTGGGGATCAGTTAAATTGGGGGATAGTCTGTGTTGGTACGTGTGAGAGAGATCCACCTTTCCAAGTTGTTGGGGTTCATCTCATACTTCTGAAGGTTTGAGGGTGCTGCCTGTTCCATACTCCCCCTACTCCTAGCCTTTTAGGGGTACAAACAATAGTAATTGGGGCCTAGTGTGGTTGTGTACGTGTGATATACATACACTTTTTTGGGATCATATTTTCTATTCCGCTATTTAATCAAAAACCTTTGGGGATCAGTTAAATTGGGGGATAGTCTGTGTTGGTACGTGTGAGAGAGATCCACCTTTCCAAGTTGTTGGGGTTCATCTCATACTTCTGAAGGTTTGAGGGTGCTGCCTGTTCCATACTCCCCCTACTCCTAGCCTTTTAGGGGTACAAACAATAGTAATTGGGGCCTAGTGTGGTTGTGTACGTGTGATATACATACACTTTTTTGGGATCATATTTTCTATTCCGCTATTTAATCAAAAACCTTTGGGGATCAGTTAAATTGGGGGATAGTCTGTGTTGGTACGTGTGAGAGAGATCCACCTTTCCAAGTTGTTGGGGTTCATCTCATACTTCTGAAGGTTTGAGGGTGCTGCCTGTTCCATACTCCCCCTACTCCTAGCCTTTTAGGGGTACAAACAATAGTAATTGGGGCCTAGTGTGGTTGTGTACGTGTGATATACATACACTTTTTTGGGATCATATTTTCTATTCCGCTATTTAATCAAAAACCTTTGGGGATCAGTTAAATTGGGGGATAGTCTGTGTTGGTACGTGTGAGAGAGATCCACCTTTCCAAGTTGTTGGGGTTCATCTCATACTTCTGAAGGTTTGAGGGTGCTGCCTGTTCCATACTCCCCCTACTCCTAGCCTTTTAGGGGTACAAACAATAGTAATTGGGGCCTAGTGTGGTTGTGTACGTGTGATATACATACACTTTTTTGGGATCATATTTTCTATTCCGCTATTTAATCAAAAACCTTTGGGGATCAGTTAAATTGGGGGATAGTCTGTGTTGGTACGTGTGAGAGAGATCCACCTTTCCAAGTTGTTGGGGTTCATCTCATACTTCTGAAGGTTTGAGGGTGCTGCCTGTTCCATACTCCCCCTACTCCTAGCCTTTTAGGGGTACAAACAATAGTAATTGGGGCCTAGTGTGGTTGTGTACGTGTGATATACATACACTTTTTTTGGATCATATTTTCTATTCCGCTATTCAATAAAAACCTTTCTAGGGCAAGATCTTAAATTACAGAAATATGAGGAGACCGTCAAATAAGGGCCGTGGCCTGGGTCGTGGTGCTGCTGGTAGAGCTCCTGTTGCAAGGAGAGGACATGGTCGATCTGTGCCAGCTACACGCACAAGTGAAACACCTTCCTCAAGTGTGAGTAGGCGACAGAACCTGCATCAGTATTTGGTAGGGCATCAAACGCCCCTAGAAGTGATGAGGCCAGAACAAGTTGAGGCGATAGTAGATTGGTTTGCTGCTGACAGTGCCTCCAGTTCCTTCACATTGTCTCCCACCCAGTCTACTGCAGAAAGGTCAGAGTTGGCACCTGCAGCCAATGTCCAACCGTCTTTCACCTCACCCCCTTGCAAATCAGGCCAGCAGTCTGAGCCCCAAGCCATACAGCAGTCTCTTATTCTTTTTGAGGACTCTGTCAGCAGGGTTTCCCAGGGCCATCCACCTAGCCCTGCCCCAGAAGTGGAAGAGATTGAGTGCAGCGATGCCCAACCACTTATTTCTCAAGATGAGTAC
Organism: Pelophylax lessonae; assembly: GCF_965119305.1. Classification (NCBI taxonomy): domain Eukaryota; kingdom Metazoa; phylum Chordata; class Amphibia; order Anura; family Ranidae; genus Pelophylax; species Pelophylax lessonae. The sequence goes on from NC_138771.1 coordinate 623,898,944, forward strand.
ATGCAAGGATCATCGCAGCACGTCTCCGATGATGACGAAACGCAGGTGCCAACTGCTGCGGCGTTCAGCATTGTGGAGACCGACAAGGAGGGCAGGGGTGAAGACTGGGTGGAAGATGATGTGGAGGACGATGAGGTCCTCGACCCCACATGGAATGAACGTCATGCAGGTGACCTGAGTAGTTTGGAGGAAGAGGCGGTGGTCGCACAGAGCCACCAGCACAGCAGAAGAGGGAGCAGGGTGCAGAAGCGGAGCGGCCGTGCCCTAGACACTACGCCCGCTACTGCCCAACGCAGCAAGGGAACGAGCGCACCAAAGTCAGCTCAAAGGAGTTCTCTAGCGTGGAAGTTCTTTAGAAAATGTGCTGATGACAGGACACGAGTGGTTTGCACCCTGTGCAATCAGAGCTTGAAGCGAGGCATGAACCTTCTCAACCTGAGCACAACCTGCATGATCAGGCATCTAAGTGCAAAGCACGAGCTGCAGTGGAGTACACACCTTCAAAACCAAGAAACGTCTCTGGCTCATCCTGCTTCCTCTTCTGCTGCAGTCTCGGCCGCTCCAGCCACATCTGTAGTGATACCGGCACCTGCCACCCCGCAAACAGACGATCTGTCAGCAACACCACCACCTGGGTCACCAACAACCATCTCCACAATGTCCCGTGGAAGCGTTCAGCTTTCCATCTCCCAAACACTTGAGAGGAAGAGGAAGTACCCCCCTACCCACCCGCGATCCCTGGCCCTGAATGCCAGCATTTCAAAATTATTGGCCTTTGAAATGCTGTCATTCCGTCTGGTGGAGACGCACAGTTTTAAAAACCTTATGTCGGTGGCTGTCCCACAGTACGTCGTGCCCAGCCGCCACTACTTTTCCAGGCAAGCCATCCCTTCCCTGCACAACCAAGTGGGGGAAAAAATCAGGTGTGCACTGCGCAACGCCATCTGTGCCAAGGTCCACCTAACTACGGATACGTGGACCAGTAAGCACGGTCAGGGGCGTTATATCTCCCTAACGGCACACTGGGTAAATGCAGTGGCGGATGGGCCTGAGGCGGATAGCAATTTGGCGCATGTCCTTCCACCACCGAGGATTGCAGGGCGCTTCAGTTTGCCTCCTGTTCGTAACTCCTCCTACTCCGCTTCCTCATCCTCTACCGCCTCCTCATCCGGACAGCGTAACACCTTCACCACCAACTTCAGCACGGCCAGGGGTAAACGACAGCAGGCAGTTTTACAACTTGCCTGTTTGGGGGACAAACCACACACCGCGCAGGAGTTGTGGAGGAGCATGGAACAGCAGACAAATGAGTGGTTGCTGCCAGCGAGCCTCAAGCCCGGCCTGGTGGTGTGTGATAACGGGCGAAATCTCATAGCAGCTCTGGGCCTAGCCGGTTTGACGCACATCCCTTGCCTGGCGCATGTGCTGAATTTGGTGGTGCAGAGGTTCCTTAAAACTACCCCGATATGTCAGAGCTGCTGCAGAAAGTGCGGGCCGTTTGTGCGCACTTTCGGCGTTCTCACCCTGCTGCTGCTCGCCTGGCAGCGCTGCAGCGTAACTTCGGCCTTCCCGCTCACCGCCTCATATGTGACGTGCCCACAAGGTGGAACTCCACCTTGCACATGCTGGAAAGACTGTGCGAGCAGCAGCAGGCCATAGTGGAGTTTCAGCTGCAGCACGCACGCGTGAGTCGCTCTGCGGAACAGCACCACTTCACCACCAATAACTGGGCCTCCATGCGAGACCTGTGTGCCTTGTTGCGCTGTTTTGAGTACTCCACCAACATGGCCAGTGGCAATGACGCCGTTCTCAGCTTAACTATCCCACTTCTATGCCTCCTTGAAAAAACAATTCGGGCGATGATGGAAGAGGATGTGGCACAGGATGAGGAGGAGGAGGAGGATGAAGAGGTAACATTTCCAAGGCTTTCAGGGCAGTCATTCGCAAGGGGCTCCGAGGGTGGGTTCCTGCACACGCAAACGCCAGGGACGCAATTGTCCAGCAGGGGCACAGTTCTGGAGGATGAGGAGGATGAGGAGGAGGAGGAGCTGGAGGAGGAGATGGAACCATGTTCACAGCAGGGTGGCACCCAGGCCAGCTCATGGCCATCACTGGTGCGTGGCTGGGGGGATACAGAGGACACGGACGATACACCTCCCACAGAGGACAGCCTTTCGTCGCCTCTGGGCAGCCTGGCACACATGAGCGATTACATGCTGCAGTGTCTCCACAACGACCGCCGAGTTGCCCACATTCTAACTTGTGCTGATTACTGGGTGGCCACGCTGCTGGATCCCCGTTACAAGGACAACGTACCGTCCTTAATTCACTCACTGGAGCGCGATCGCAAGATGCGCGAGTACAAGCGCACGCTGGTAGACGCCATGCTGCTGGCATTCCCATCTGACAGCGGGGCCACAGTGGAAGCACAAGGCAGAGGAGGAGGAGGAGGAGGTCGCCAACGCAACCAGGGCACCGCCAGCACCTCAGAAGGCAGGGTTAGCATGGCCGAAATGTGGAAAAGCTTTGTCAGCACGCCACAACAAACAGCAGCACCAGCAGCTCAGATGGAACGTCTTAGCAGGAGGCAGCATTTTACCAACATGGTGGAGCAGTATGTGTGCACACGCCTACATGTAGTGAATGACGGGTCTGCCCCCTTCAACTTCTGGGTCTCCAAATTGGGCACATGGCCTGAGCTTGCCCTTTACGCCTTGGAGGTGCTGGCGTGCCCTGCAGCCAGTGTATTATCTGAACGGGTATTTAGCACGGCTGGGGGCGTTATAACAGACAAGCGCAGCCGCCTGTCCAGAGACAATGTGGACAAGCTCACGTTCATTAAAATGAACCAGGCATGGATCCCACGGGACTTTTCCGTACCTTATGCAGAATAGCAATGGATACCGACCTTACCCACCCATTGTTCCATTTTTGCTCTTTCTCACTCTTTTGGGGTGTACCCTCATTTAAAATTTTTGAAAAGAAGCAGTGTTGGCTACCTTGTCCTCCTCCTCAGGGCCAGATTAATGTAGGGGCTATTGGAGCTGCAGCTCCAGGCCCCTACCTTTTATATAGGCCCCGGGTTGGCCATATTCACTGTTACCGCTCTTCTGTCACTTGTAAACACAGAAGTCTGGCTTCTATGCTCGCTTCCCCAGGCAGCACCCTCAGAACCTCCCCACACAGCGTGAAGGCCGGACAAGGAGGGACAGTTGGCGATGCATGGATGTGTTTATGGGCTTCAGAGACAGCATCCCATGTTGAATTAGGCATGCATGGCTGCACCCTTCCTCCTCTGGGTGCATGGCAAGGCACGGCCCTTAAGGCCCTTCAAAATCCTCAGCACCAAGCCCATGATGCTGTTAATCCGGCCCTGGTCCTCCTCCACCGCCGCTTCCACCTACACCGCCCATAGGTGTGCGCAGCCTATTGCATTAAGGTGTGCACCCCAAAGTTGAAATACACATGCATGTGTTTGCCAGCAGGGAGAGTAATGTATCGGGGCCATGTACCTGTAGGCAAGGAGAAATAGAGCAGAGCAGGTCCCAGGGAGATCTTTCCCATCTCCTCACTGGCAATGCTATGTGCCCTAGGTGATTAGGGTGTGCCCAGGCACACCCAGCACACCCTGTGCGCACGCCTATGTCACCGCCACATCCACCACCACCTCAACCTCCCTCCTACTCCATATGGGCCTCGTCCTTCAGAGATGAAGAAGAACATTGTTTTATTTTTCTGTTTTTTTTTTGTTGTTTTAAGTTATTTCCCTATCCACATTTGTTTGCAGAGCACTTGCCATGCTCTTAATTACGTTTTGCTGCCATTTGCAGCACTCTAGCCCTTTCCTTTGGTGTTTTAGAGCCATTTTAGTGCCTTAAAGTTCGGGTCCCCATTGACTTCAATGGGGTTCGGTGTCCGGGAAAAGTTCGGTAAAAGTCCGGGACACGGACCCGGACTTTTTTTTAAAGTTCGGCCGAACCCGTCGAACACGGACATCTAGGTGTTCGCTCAACCCTACTAAGAATATATCAGATGAACGAAACAGTGGAAATTCCCTATCTCTCAGAATATCAACTCTGTCTGGACAGCTGACCACAAAGCCAATAATATCTTCTAAAAGCCCCTTTGGAACTTTTATTGTGTGTCACCAAGAAATTTCCCTTTATGACAGAGAATCACGATCTAGATTGACATAATGCTTACTATAATTAGTTGTTAACTTTGATTGGATAAAAGATGTTAATAACAACCCATTTCTGTACGTCAGATTGTAATGACAAACCCATATTTGAGTATATATAAACTCCAGCAATGTTGTAATAAATCAGGTCACTATGATTCAGCCATCTTGAGTCTTGTCTGATCTCATTATATATATAGCTATATATTGTCTGATTTGGTATCACTGACTAACAGGTAACAGGTCTTTTGTACCTGAGGAAAAATTCCACAACAGACCCGATCGGAATGCCTTTGTGATAGGCCTTCTAGGCTTGGCACACCTTCATGCACCTGGTATGTATTTTGCTGATTTAAGCTGAAAGTTCAGTTGGGCTTTAGGCTCGGTTCACACTGATGCGACATAGGATCCGACTTGTGAGACCCATAGTCAGATGACATTTGAAATTCAATCCAATTCTTTATGAGAGCTATCCTAAGTGATCCTACAGAAGTCTGTCTGACTTTAGAAAAAGATAAAGATAAAAAGACAAGGCGCCTCTGAGTGCAGTAGGCTCTGAGTATGTATTAGGTTAAAAGTATAAAAGCACTCACATTTGGTAAATGTGACATGGGCATCCGCAGGTAGGGGCAAGGGGGGGGGGCAAATGCCCCCCCCCCCCCCCCCCCGGAATCTCAACTTCCCCTTTAAAGTGGCTGTTTTATACCATCCTGTCTGGTCTGTTTAAAAATCATGTGTGCCCCTGTGTCTGTGTTTTTAAAAAAATAAGCCGTTCTTTGCCAGTTTTTATAGCGCCGCTCATGTGACCCGTCGGCTCTCTCCTTTCCCCGTCTGACACCTACTTGCCATGGGCGGAGCCAAGGATTCCTTGCTGACGTCAGTCTGAAGGGGAGGGGAGGAGGAGAGAGACGACGGGTCACGTGAGTGGCGATTGGCGCTCTGAAAACTTTTTATAAAGACAGAGGGACACACAGGATTATTAAACAGACTGTAGACTGTAGACAGGATGTGAAACTTTAAATTAAACTACAGCAGGAGGAGGGGAGGAGAGGGGACGGGCACTGACACAGGAGCAGACAGGCAGGGAGGGGGGGGGGAGAGAGGACAGAGGAGGACAGGAGAGCTGTGAATGATGGAGACACGTAAACTGACTACGGTGTCAAGGCTCAGCGGCCATGGTATACCGTGGTCAGTTTACAGAGGGGAGGACATAGCCAGGCAGGATCAGCCAGGTATTTTAGGTAATAGAAGGGGCCAAATTACACAGCACAAGCATAAGCTGTATAACATGCTTTAAGTGAACAGGATCAATTTTTTTTTTTTAGATTAACAAATGCATGGGTGACCTTAAAATTATGCCCCCCCCCCCCCCCGAAAAAGGTTCTGCGGACGCCCATGGGCATAGCAAAGATCTGTCTGGAGTCTTCCTATCTGCTGTGCTGAGTGGTTGCAATGAGGACATCCGTCCTTGGACTGACGAAGGAGCTGAGCTCCGAAACATGTAACCGCCCACCACCCGCTCTATTGGACACCAGCCGCTGCGTCCACACCCTGCCTTCAGGAAATCTCATGCCTACCAGGCTGAGACCCAGACGAAAGGATGCATCTACAGGAAGCGGATCACCGGATGTCCTCATTGCAACCACTCAGCACAGCGGATAGGAAGACTCCAGACAGATCTTTGCTATGCCCATGTCACATTTACCAAATGTGAGTGCTTTTATACTTTTAACATAATAAATACTCAGAGCCTACTGCACTTAGAGGCGCCTTGTCTTTTTATCTTTATCACTTTCAGAGCAGCTTCTCCTCTCAGTGCTGCTGAAGTGCAGTGTCTCACCTAAAGCCTGCTGTATTCCAGGGAAGCGCCCATACAACAAACCCTTTTTCTCTGACTTTAGAAAAAGGTTCCTTCACTACTTTGGTCTGACTTTGATATGACTTCAATGACACAGAGTAAAAAGTCACATCAAACTTGGACTTCAAAGTTGCACTGAAAGTCACATGATTTTGGAGTCGGGCCAGTGTGAACCGAGCCTAAAAGGCTAACTTTACTCAAAACTGATATTTTAGTTTTGACTGGAAAAAAGTGAGGCAAATCACCACATGGCTGCTTTTGTCTGTCAAAGATTCAATTGTTAATGTTTCCAAATAGCAGTTTGCTTTGCCTTTTCTTTTACAAAACCATTACAATGATGTAACTCATTGGAAGAAGTGAAAAAAGGGGGGCAAACGAGCCAGTTGGGACTTTATATGGGGTGTGGCCAAACATGAATATATAACATTTGTAATGTAATAACAAGGACCAAAAGGAAAATAATAAAAACGTCTCTTTATTGAACTGTCTATGGACCAAAATTGGGGTACAACCAAATTGCTCACTATAACCACATATGTGGAGGCTGCCATGGCGGCTTCTGTCACTCCAGCGGCTTCCTCCTGTCTGTGCAGTTGCGTGACGCTGGGTGCGATCCCTGCTCCGGCACCGATGTAGGTACTCACTTTCTCCTATGCCTCATCTTCCCTATCTTTACACATGGCCTATACTATTTTATCTTTTTTGCTGCGTCACTCAGCTCTAATTATTCGGTATTTTGGTTCTCTTTTGAGGTCACTCCCTTTTCTAAGCACATTCACTTTTACTCCACGCTACCATTGTACCCTATGGCCTACCTTGTCCTACACTTTTCACCCGTATCTATTCATTGGGGTTGAGAACTATACTTAAGTTCCTGCTCTTTCTCCATTTCACTTTTTACTTTTACCTCAATCACTCGGTTTGATTCCTGGCTCCTCTGGCTCTCACCACCAGCCCATTCCCTTAATTGTTATTATTTTTACAATACCCATACATATATACAGATATATATTATCCCTGTACCTTTACAGATTTTTACCGCCATGCTTTATGGAGGCTGTCTGTGATCCTTCTATGGAGCCACTCACATTAAACACTACCTTGTTCTTGTATCTGCCTGGTGCATGCAGGCCTCGCTCCCTCAGTTCCCGGTTGGGATCCATTCCCGGACACCATACCAGCACACTGTAAGCTATACCTCCCATATTTTGTGTGAGGTTTATTTATGTATTGTTTATACTGCTACTTATCATGTGTATCATTTTCTATAGATCCTTGTATTATGCCTGCTCCTGATGAAGTGACCAAGTCACGAAACGCGTTGAGCTCTACACAGGCTATTTTATCTACTACAAGTTATTATCATATTATGTTTCCAAGACCTCTGTTTACAATTTCTTAACATTCTGTATGTACCAGGAGAATATCGCATTACCATGTATTTCTGTCTTGTACCAATAAGCCCCCTTATTGCTTTACTCCTGTATACTCCATTACCATGGGTTATGTGGTTATAGTGAGCAATTTGGTTGTACCCCAGTTTTGGTCCATAGACAGTTCAATAAAGAGACGTTTTTATTATTTTCCTTTTGGTCCTTGTTATTACATTACAAATGTTATATATTCATGTTTGGCCACACCTCATATAAAGTCCCAACTGGCTCGTTTCCCCCCCTTTTTTCGCTTTATGCAACAGGGATGGAGACTCCGTTGGTCAGGAGTCTCATATAAAGTCCCAATTTCCCCTTCCCTTTCGTAACTCATTGGAAGCCAAATTCCATAACTAGTGATGGACCGAACATCCCCCAGTTCGGTTCGCACCAAAACATCTCGAACAGGGGAAAAGTTCTAGCGAACATGAAAACTCTTATAAAGTCTATGGGACACGAATATGAAAAATCGAAAGTCCTCATTTTAAAGGCTTATTTGCAAGTTATTGCCATAAAAAGTGTATGGGGACCCGGGTACTGCACTGGGGGACATGTATCAATGCAAAAAACATTTCTTAAAAGGATCGTTTTTACAGGAGAAGTGATTTTTTTTTTTGAAAATCTTTTTATTGAATTTTAAACAAGAGAAAACAACAACAACAAACAACGGTGCAAAGGTTCACCACAGAACCAAACTACTCAATATTATAGGCAGTAAGGCACAGTACCCGCGCAGGGGTCCAAAAGGGGAAGCATTAGTAGCATAGTCAATATGAAGGGCAAATGCATAAACCTCATAAGACACATCAGTCAACATGAAGGACAAGTGTATAAGCCTCATGGGACATCTCATCCACCACGGGAGAAGTGATTTTAATGATGCTTAAATTAAACAATAAAAATGAAAAATTCCTTTAAATATCGTGCCTGGGGGGTCCCCTTAATGTGCCTGTTAAGTGGTGCATCTGTACAATGTATGTAGCCTGTTGCAGCAATGCTGACATTTCTAAAGGAAAAAATGTCATTTAAACTTGCTCACAGCTGTAATATAATGTCGGCACCCAGCAATACAGATAAAAAAAAAAAAAAAAAACAGTGTAGCCCCCTCTCCCCCCCCAGTCCATACCAGACCCAGGCTCTGCCCCCCCCCCCCCACCCCAGGGCTTCTTGCTCCTATGTTGATGGGGACAAGGGCCTCTTCCCAACAACCCTGGGCTGTGGTTGTCCGGGTCTGGGGGTGGAGGGCTTATTGAAATCTGGAAGTCCCCTTTACCAGGGGGCCCCCAGATCCGGGCCCCCCCTCATGTGAATGGGTATCGGGTGCATCGTACCCCTACCCATTTACCAAAAAAGTGTACAAAAAAATAAACACATGAGACAGTTTTTGAGGTGACGTGGCTCCACTCCTTGCCTAACAAAGAGCTGTCAAAGTTGAAGAGCGGCATACGGCGGGTAATTATAATTATTTTATAGCTCAGCATATGCCCTTCTACTGTATATTCAATATGTTTTTAGTTGTATAATGTATCATTCTTCTAGAATATGAGTTGGGGATATATTGACATGTGTTTTCATACAAGGCATGTTTAATATATATTTTTTATGTATTATAGATTATTTTGTAGATTTATATCTTAGTATATGCCCATCTATATATAATATTAATTAGTGGACATAGTTGTATATTTTATCATTTGTCTGTCAGTATTATTATGGACATATAATATCACACAGGAAGATAAATAGGCTGTCATGTATTTAATTATAATAATATTGCGGCCATAAGATAGTAAACTGTGAATAGCATATATGTGGAGGAATAAACTATATGAGCGATACATGTATGCACACTATAAGAGGTTAAGTATGTCCCGGGAGTACTAACATGGCGGCATTAGAATGCTAGAGCATGCAGGAGGACCAAGATGGAGTCGGTTGGCTTCCGTTCCCCTTGTGTGATCATGGCCCAATGAGAGTTTTTTAAGGCGGAGTTTTGCATTTATAAGAGCGTACGTATGAATGACACAACAGCTTTTGAGAACGCTCTGATTGGAGGAGCGAAATGCACTTTTTGTGTGGAACTGTCAGCAATATATGACATTAGAGCACAGGGCACTTTTGATTTGTGTGGAACTGTCATCAATTGATTTTCAGAGCACGGAGCACTGAGCACTTTGCATTAATTGAAGGACATTGTTTATTAATTTATCATTTTTTTCCACTTTATGAGTATAATATTTGGCACTTTATGAGAAATGTAATTATTTAATATTTAGTGGTATTTGTTGGAGTATGCAATATTATTTATTTGATATTTATTGATAATTTACACAGTATTATTGAAGTATGCACACATTTTTACTATGAATACTCATTTCCACTGTGATTTGTAGCACTTTAAGGCACTAGTTTGCACATTATATTGTTTAATATTTAAATATTGGCATTTTGGGCACAAGTTTTTAGCAGCGCTGATATATATTTATTCTGAGGCTGCCCGCCGTATGCCGCTCTTCAACTTTGACAGCTCTTTTATAGGCAAGGGGCGGAGCCATGTCACCTCAAAAACTGTCTTATGTTTTAATTTTTTTTTGCACTATGAGGGGGGGGGTGGGATCTGGGGCCCCCCTTGTTAAAGAGGGCTTCTAGATTCCGATAAGCCCCCCACCCGCAGACCCCCACAACCACAGCCCAGGGTTGTCGGGAAGAGGCCCTTGTTCCCATCAGAATGGGGACAAGGTGCTTTGAGGGGCACCCTCCCTATGTTGAGGGCAAGCAGCCTGGTGTGGTTCAGGAGGGGGGGGGGGTGCTCGTTTGTCCCCACCCTTTCCTGGCTTCGAATAAGTGTCTGGTATGGATTTTGGGGGGGGGGGACTCCCACGCCGTTTTTTTCCCCTTAATTTTGGCATGGAGTTTCGTTTAAAATCCATACCAGACCCAAAGGGGCCTTCCTGCCCAGACCAATTTTCAGCTTTCAGTGCTCATTGGCGTCTATGGGAAATCTTGGTCAGCTTGGCATGGCACTGCTCACGAACTATAAGTGACAGGGACTCAAAACTCTGGGAGCACCGAGAGGGGACCCAGGACTACAACATATTCATACATTTTAAAAGTGGAGTATGCCTGTACACTACACTGACTGCACTAAGCTAACTCAACACACTATCAACTAACTACCTGCCTAATCTCTATTGTCACACACTATACACGGCTGCCGTGTAAGCAGCAGCTTTATATAGTGTGGGGCATTGACTTAGCCCCTGAGCCATGATTGGCTGAAGGCACCCTGTTTTTGCCCAATCATGGCTCTGACAGGACATTGTGCTGTGATTGGCCAAAGCATGCAGGTCAGGTGCATGCTTTAGCCAATCATCAGCAATCAATGCACTGCAACAGCGCAGTGCATTATGGGGATCTCATCGGCGGGTGAACTTCCCGCCGAGCGCTCCATTTGTTCGTGTGTTCAGCAAACACACAAACAGCTGATGTTCGAGTCAAACTTATGTTTGACTCGAACATAAAGCCCATCCCTAGCCACAACTACTTGTTTACTTTACATTATAGAGAATTGACTGGGATGAATACAATTATCATTAGGTTTGGTTATGGCAAAGCTGGTTCCAGCTGGAAAGAACATGAAATTCTTGTGGGAATATCTCACCACAAGATTCTCCAAAAGTAATCCAGCCTGTAATTTCACTTGCCAGCAATCATGCAAAGGTGAAATACACACTTTAAAACAATATAAGAAAACCGCCTGGATGCCAGGCTTTATATAGTAATCAGAGTTTTCAACCCAAGTTTAACAGATCTCCATACAAAGAATGGAGGACATGGAGACATAAGACTTCATAAGAATCACTTAGGGCATATATAAGACAACATAAGGTCCACCTCATTCCTGATGACTGGCGGACCTGGGTGGATGCTGTCAGGGAGGTAGTGACAGGACGTCATGTCCCAGGCATCTATAATAGTGACATCCATTCCTTTAAAGGCAGCCCTCAGTAGAATGTCCAGCTGAAGAGATAACCAGTCACTGCCATATATTGACTTATAACCTGTATTGGCCGATTTAATGAGCACTGTCGTCTTAGGACTACGAAAAAGAAGAGATGAAATTGCTTGACGAACTCTCTCCAGCCTCTCCAAATAAACTCGAATAGGGTAAGTGGTAAAGTGAGCCCACAGGGTCAACACAATAACAGTATGAGGTCCACCACCAATCCCAGTCAAGTGGGCTCCCTCGTAGTGTAGGTCAGCCATCATGGTCTTTGTGGTCCTCAAGGGAAGTCCATGAGCACGCCATCGTAAAGCCAATCCAGCGTTAGCGTCTACTGCAAGTAGTGGACCCGATTGGTAGGTGACATGCAAATCAATCGTCTTGAGACCTAGATAAAAGACAAAAATATGTTAACTTAAGCATCGGAGAGGTTTGTTTTCAGTTTAAACATATTCTTGCTAATTTCAACCATCACTTTCCATGGCATCTGCATGTTCAACCCCCTGGGGTCCACCATGCTGTAACCTATGAATTTTCCAACAAAACCAAAACTCAAAGGAATTCCAGTACAATGGTAGAAAAGCTTCAGTCAGTGTTCCAAATAGATTGTTGAACAGGGAAAAGACTCAGGGCTAATAAGTGTAATGCTGTTTCCCAAGAAAAATCACAAATTAATGTCATGCAGGTGTCAGGAGTGGGTATCGCACAGGGAACTGGGGCCAAGAGTGCATAAGGGAAAATGCAGGGGTCAGGGATCAGGAGTGGTTATTGCACAGAATATAGGGTTTAGCAGTACATAACACAGAAAATGCAGAGCTCAATAGTATGTAATACAGTATCAGGAGTGCATAATGCACAGATTTCAGAGGTCAGGAGCATGTAACATACAGAATGCAGGGGTCAGGAATGGGTATTGCAGAGAATGTATTGATCAGGAATGGATATTGCAGAGAATGTAGGTGTCAGGAATTGGTATTGCAGAGAGTGCAGGGGTGAGGTATGGGTATTGCAGAGAATGTAGGGGTCAGAAATGGGTATTGTAGAGAATGTAGGGGTCAGGAATGGGAAATGCATAGAATGCATGGGTCCGAAATGGGTATTACAAAGAATGTAGGGGTCAGGAATGGGTATTGCAAAGAATACAGGGGTCAGGAATGGGTATTGCAGAGAATGCAGGGGCCAGGAATGGGTATTTCAGAGAATTTAGCGGTCAGGAATGTGTATTACAGAAAGTGCGGGGGTCAGGAATAGGTATTGCAGAGAATGCAGGGGTCAGGAACAGGGTATTGCAGAGAATGTAGGGGTTAGGAACAGGTATTGCAGAGAATGCAGGGGTCAGGAACAGGGTATTGCAGAGAATGTACGGGTTAGGAACAGGTATTGCAGAGAATGCAGGGGTCAGGAATGGGTATTGCAGAGATTGTAGATGTCAGAAGTGGGTATCACAGAAAGGGGTATCAGGAAGGGGTATCCTACTGGATACAGGGTCCAAGACTGCATAATGTAGAAGATGCCGGAGTCAGGAGTGGATATTGCTCAGAGTACAGAGGTCAGGAGTGGTAATCACACACAGTGCAAGAGTCATGAGTACATAACACACAGAGGACAAGGGTCAGAAATGATAAATGCATAGATTACAGGGCACATGAGTGCCTTGTAATGCACGTACAGTACATTTAAAATGAAGTCAATATGTCTTTAAAACTGAATGCCACCGAGTGTCTGTATGCAGCTGCACTATTCAGTTTTAACAGCATATTGACTTGTGTTTCTTTGAGTGACTGGGAGCCAAGGAAGTGTAACAGAGGGTCTTTTAAAGAGACACAAGCCCATAAATACTATGAAGGAAATTGAATATCCTAGAGCAGGGTTTCTCAACCAGGGTTTTTTTATGGAACCCTGGGGCTCCTCCAGATGTTGCTAGGGGTTCCTTGAGCAATGAGCAATTTCTGCCTCTCAGATAAGTTCCCACGGACACCATTGATCTTTTTAACTATGTATGTGGGGGTAATTCTTCCCAATGACCATAAGTATAAGGAGCATTCTTCCCACTGACCATCACACTAATGCATCATTAATTGTAGATAGTCATTTTTAGCAGGAGTTCCCTGAGACCGGAAAGTCATTTCAAGGGTTCCTCTGTGTTGAAAAGGTTGAGAAAGGCTGTTCTAGAGGATACTAGCATTGGAGGAGCATCAACCTACCTATACTCCTAGGGGGTCCAAGCGTATTTGACCTGACAAACGTATGTTTTTTAGGTCCATTCTTTAAGGTGAGCGCATTAAAGTGAAGGCAGTGGGATCACCCTTGCTTGACAGTGGGGACACATTGTATTTTACGTGCACGGAGTGAAGAAGGAATTAGTGATGAAACCTCACTTTAGGACTTTTTTTTCTATCAATAATATAATTACAGATGTGTATTATTATTTATTTATTATATCACAGAAGTTTTTGATTATATATTGTGATTACAGAGTGTTTTATAAATTTTGCTTATTTCTGCACTTAATATTTCAATTTGTCTTGCACTTATTACAATTCATTTTCTGCACATATTGAATTATTTATGTAAAGTGAGGCATATTTATTCACATAACATATAGGATAGTGACAGGGAGCGCTGCATTATTTTTTTTAACTATCATTACTTTTTTACCTATCATTACATCCAGGTGTGGGAACGCATATGAATGTGAGCAGCACCCATTACAGTTTGTGTGCACGTAGACACTGGTGTTAGCTCAGGAGTTTCATGACTAGGGTATTGCCCATGTTATGGCTGCTGTAAACCCCCCCCCAAGACCCCACACTTTCCCCCCAACGACCCCAGCCTTTTTATTAAAAACAACCATATTTAACTCTACAAAACTCTTATTTATATACTGTATATATAATATAAATATATTTACATAAAATGACATACTTCAAAACAGAAACCTAACAGCCTGATGTAACTATCTGCACTTTCCCTCGGTCTTAGGATTTTGAAGGCACCCCTTGAATGACCAACCGGCTGTATCTGGCACCCAATCATATCTCTACCGCCCCCAGCTGCAAACGACACCGGCTCGGAGACAATTGTGTAACAATACACCAGCCGATACAGCCAAACAATCAACCACATGACACTCCTGACACTTAACAGGACAGGTACACCCATACCAAATATGGGCCCCAACCCCTTATTCTCCAAAGAGAGTAACCTTCCCCTGCCTTCAAAACCCATCGACCTCTGCCTGCTGCTACGACAAAAAAATGCCCCCACCCTATGAAAAAATGAAGACACCCCTCCAACAATAACAAAAAAGAGGGCAGGCGGGAGGGAGAATCTTTACCCCCTCGCAAATGATGCCCTGAGAACCACCTACCACCAAGAGACCACCATTGCCACACCCTGCCCCACCCCGTCCTCAACGAATCAGGTAAGGTCTATCTATTTTAATTACTCCTTCCAATTAACCCCTGTTCTGCTGAGCCTGGACTGTCAAACCCAGTCATGTAGGCCCTCCGCTTAGGCTGCGCCCACATCTGCAGGCCTGATCTTGATCATTGCATCTTTTAGAATGTTAGTTAAAAAATCACATATTTGGCCTGAAACCATCCCAATAAAAATCTAAGAAATTATCACTTTTGTAAAAAGGTTGAAAAAAAAATCATACTTGGTATGAAGTTCACCAGGTACTCAAACCACTGGCGTAGAGTTGAATCCCCAAACATGTGGATGTCTTTCCCTTTCAGGCACTCTAATGCCTCATTTGGCTTTGGAAAATGTCTTGACTTGCAGGTCAGGGATGTCCAGATATCATTGTAGTAAAACCCAGAAGGTTGCGGAGATTCCTGGCCAGGACTACAGGCTGGGAGTGTAGAGGTGAGTTCTGTAAGAGGGTGATGGGTGCGAGATTATAAAGTTTGCTGGTGGTCCATAATCTGGGCTTTTAAAGAGGCTTACTTTTTTTTAAATAAAAAAATAAATAAATGAAAATGCATAAAAATATTCAATATTTTAGCAATTTCTAGGAACTTTTCCTGGGCCATCACAGCCATTTGCACTACTTGGTCTTTTTAAAGACATTTCCTAGCTAAATTAAATGTAGTTTGTCAAATCAAAATATATCATAAGCAACTGCCATTTTTAAATAAAATCATTTTTTAACTGTTTTTCTGAATAGTTGTATCACAGTACTGCTCATCTTCTTTGTCTCCTCATGTCTATATGCACTCTAGCTATGGCTACATGGCTTACCTGCAATGAAGTATGTCCCATGATGTGCAGGCTGTTGGATTCTGCAAAAATATAAATGCAGGGTTGCCCTGTCCTCTTGCTGATGCTGAACTGGAGGAGAGGACAGGAGAGGAGCGTGTTCCTGCCGGATCATCTTTAGCGACCCAAAGCTGTTAACCCCCACAGTGGCAGACGTTCAGCAGCAGGAAGAAAACAAGGCAGCCCTGCGGTGAAGATTCCTACAGAATCCGGCATCCTGAACATTGTGGGACATACTGTATTTATCGGCGTATAACACACACTTTTTCTCCCTGAAAATCAAAATAATGTGTGCGTATTATACGCCGATATATGCCTCGGAGGGGAAGGGGGGGGGGGGGCCGCCACATTACACACTGCTAGAATCTCCTGCTTACTTGGCAGTAACTGTTATATGAAGTCCCGCCTCCTAGACTGGCGCACATGATAGACAGCATACTGGTCCAATGCCCTGACATGTGTTGTCTATCATAGGAACTGGTCCAGGAGGCAGGACTTCGTATAACAGTGGCCGTAGGAGATCCCCGCTCTGTGTAATCCGGCGGCTCTTATCTCCATGCAATGGTGAGGCTGCAGATGAGCACTAATCAGGCTGCATTAATGGGCACTTGTGAGGCTACATTGATGGGCACTTGTGAGGCTGCATTGATGGGCACCTTATTTTGATTTAAAATTTTAAAAATTTAAAATTTTGTTTTTTTTCCTGAAATGTCCCTCTTAAAATGAAGGTGTCTGTTATATGCCTGCACATGTTGTACACCGATAAATATGGTACTTCATTACAGGTGAGCAATTTAACTAAAGCTGTAGAGAAAAAAAAACAATGTTTTAACTAATCTTCACCTTTAAATCTGATACATTTTTAGCAATTGGGTTTACATACACAGTATTTTAAAAGTGTCAGGAACCATAAACCAGACGGAGACAGAAAGTGCAGTTAAAATCATACCTTTAATAAAATGAAAAAATAACACAGTTCTGGAATGAGACAAAAAACGGAAGCCAGGGTTTTGATGCCAGAAAGGGTAATCAGATGAGCCGGGCCAGGAAACCAGAATTCAGCATAGTCAGGAGCAAAATGCAGAAACAGGAATCGGAAGGAAAGTCAGCCAGGCCAGGTTATACACAGGAGTACAGGAAGGAGCGCACTTAGAGATCACAGACCACGCAAGGGCAGGGAGGAAATAAGCTAAGCTGCTTAAATAGCAAAAAGGGACTGGCTGTAGGCTGGACTAATGAGACAGGTTAATGGTAACCAGGTGAGTCACTGTGGTAACAAGTGGCTAGTAATTAACCGACAGCTGTGCAGCTTCTGAGCACTGAAATAAAAGACCTGCTCGTTAAGTAGCAGGAGCCCAGCCCTGACAAAAAGGCCAATCAACTGGTTATAATGGTGGGGCTGTGATTAGTATTACTGGTGGCTTCTAAGATCACAGACAAACTCCACGAGTGGCAACGTTTCCCCTAGTGGCCCAATTATGTTCCCTAGAGGACTATAATGAAGCTGGATTTCCCTTTTTTATTTTACATGATGAAGAATCTGTTGAAGAGATTGAAACTATATTATGACTTCATAAAGGTTGGATGAGGGACTATCTTGTAGATGAAATTTTCGGTGGATAGTAAATAAACACAATGCAGGTCTTGAATGTTCCCATTCCAGAACCCTAAACATTAATATGGAGTTTTACCTTTAATACTTAGCTCTTTAAAATAATGTCTGACACATGGGGTTAGTCCATACTAACAAGAAAAAGTCTTATATCACATACAACGGAAGGCTTACCCAATGAAGAATTAGCTGTCATGACATTGATTGGAGGAACCGAGCCTGGTATCTTCTGGTCAGTCACAGAGCTGTGGAGAGTGAACATTTTATTAACAGCCTTAGGTGTGCCAGTACCAAACTGAAAGTATCTGGATACAATTACTGGCATCACCAGAGAAACTGTTTTCTTTCGTAGAGTTTACAATATTATAGCTAACCAAAAATCTAAAGTGACAAAAAACTCATCCTTATTCTCCAAAAATAATCCATACACATCCACTACTTAATGGTCCTGTAATCTCTTTTTCATGGAATAGTTTTTTTTGTGTTTTTATACCTGCTTGTAATGTCCTCCGTGAGCTCCCGATCCTCCTCTTTTCCTCACCACTTCCGTTTGTTTGGAACAAGCAGTGCACATTAGTTGCGGTCATTTACACTTCTCTATGCACCATACACATCCCATAGACCAAGGGTCTTCAAACTATGGCCCTCCAGTTGTTCAAGAACTACAATTCCCATCATGCCTAGTCATGTCTGTGAATGTCAGAGTTTTACCATGCCTCATGGGATGTGTAGTTCCACAACAGCTGGAGGGCAATAGTTTAATGATTCCTGCCGTAGACCATAGCTCTTCTTGGGAGCGAGCAAGAGAGGGCAGCTATGTTCCTACATACAGTAGGACAGTGGAGAATGGATATAGCCACCTTCTAATACAGCCTTTTTCAACATTTTAACATGGTGGAACCCTTTAGAAAAGTTTCCGTTCTCATGGAGCCCCTGCCAATAAATGCTACATTCTAAAGCTCATGGTACATTAGCATGATGGTCACAGGGCAGAATGCTCCTTATATTTTTGGTCATTGGAAAGAATTCTTGTTATGGATAGCTAAACAAGATTATTTTTGTCAGTGGTTGCTTATCTGAGAGGCAGAAAGTGCTCATTGCTCCAGAAACTCCTATCTACTATAATGATATGTAGTTTCCACAGGGTTCATTCAGGTATGGTGTAGCACTGTCCCCGTAGGACTTGCTGTATGATGACTTCTTGGGCCTCCTCTGATTACCAGCACACAGTCACTTAGGGAACAGTTCTCACATCCCTCCTTACTTCCGATGGCTCGTCACACAATAAACAGTCCAGGGGTATTGGTTTTTAGTGTTTATTTTGAAACTTGGATGGGAGAAGGGAATAGTGGGATTCTCCAGCTGTAACTATTCACAATGGATAAGGACAACTCTCAATTGGCCTCACTAGGTTGCTTGTGGAAGCAGCCACACTGCTCAATCCATACTGCCACATGTACGGAAAGGGTTAAGTCTCCTTGCTCTTTTCTCTCTACCAATAGACTTGGTGAATATACATTATCTTTGGGACACTCACTAGCATCCCCTTTACTGACACCCAACCACTGACTCTTCTAGCTGCAGTTATGTGCACTCCTCTCCTGCACATACTACCCACTTCCATACACTCTACACTCCTCTCCTTCACATACTAGCCACTGCCATACACTCCATACTCCTCTCCTGCACGTACTATCCACCTCCACACTCCTCTCCTTCACATACTACCCACTTCCATACACTCCACACTCCTCTCCTTCACATACTAGCCACTGCCATATACTCTATACTCCTCCCCTGCACGTACTATCCACCTCCACACTCCTCTCCTTCACATACTACCCACTCCCATACACTCCATACTCCTCTCCTGCACATACTACCCACTGCTATACAGTCCATACTCCTCTCCTGCACATACTACCCAACTCCATACACTCCATGTATAAAAAAGGTAATGACCGCATTTATAAACATACATAAATAATAAAATCCAACGTGCAACGTCAATTTTGTGTTTAAAGAAAGTCCATATGGAAATCCACAATGAAAACCTTTGCTTCAATATATGACAAAAGAAACAATCACTCATATTCGTGGGTTAGTGCTCTCCATCATTGACACCACATGCACATCCCACTTACCAAAAGAAGTTGACCCCTATTACAGGCAGTCAAAGTAGGCATTGAATTTGGAATAGACAGCACTTTCCTAAAGATGAGGTTTCCCTTAGATGTCCAGATATCGGAACCACCAATGTACAGTATATGGAAAAAACAGGCGGACATAAGAGGGGAAGAGAGGAGGCCTCTTATAGTGTAGTAGTTTAAGATTCCATTTATTAAAAATATGCAGTAACTTACAGTTAGGTTGGGAACAAACGGCGTGTATGGGAGCTGCTCTTAGCAGGGGACGCCGTTCTGTGTTCCACCTGCACTCCAAACACCGGAAGTGACGTAGCGACGTATCTCAATCCCAACACGTTTCATCAGTAACGTCTGACGTCATCAGGGGTTATGTCGAATGTCCATACTCATCTCCTGCACATACTACCCACCGTCATAAACTCTGCACTCCTCCCCTGCATATACTACCTGCCGCTATACACTCCATACTCCTCTCCCTGCACATACTACCCACCGCCATACACTTTATACTCCTTTCCTACACATACTCCCCACCACCATACTCTCCATACTCCTTTCCTACACATACTACCCACAGCCATACACTCCATACTCCTTTCCTACACACACTACCCACCGCTGTACACTCCACATTGTACATTCCCTATTTAACAATACCACATCCTGCACTATGTAAGTCATCTCAGACTCTATCCACACCCATTTAAGCCACGCCCAATATTTAGCGCAACTGAAACCACGCCCACTCATCGCTATGCGCACCACTTCTTATTTTATCAATGCCTAGCGCCCACTTTTGATCTTGCACACGGGCCCACTGATTTAATCATACACCCCTGCATGGACTGATTGTCCCATTTATTTGACCCTTTTACTGCCAGCCAAGACAAATACTACATCAGCATTTTCTTACATGGAGCGCCCTCACAGAGTGGTTTACTCACCCACTTAGTAGGGAATCTTCCAGGCTGTTGGTCACTTTGCGGTATCCACCCATCGAGTGATAAATTAAGGAATCGCAGGGGAGTTTCTGCGGTTTAACACACTGCCATATCTCACCGGTGTAAGGGTCTTTGTACTGGCATATTTTCGGGCCTGCCACCTCCAAGTTACATTCCACCACTTCGCCGCTCCCATTAAAGTGAAAATAACCACTGAAATATACCTACCAAGAAGAAGTGTGAAGAGATTACAAAAGAAAAAAAAGAAGACGTGTTATCTTGTCACTACCTCCCCAACAGTCATCCTACATCACCTTACATCGTCCTACATACCGATCAGCAATAACATTATGACGACTGACTGGTAAAGTCAATAACATTGGTTATCTCATTACAGTGGCACCTGAAAGTGGGTGGGATCTATTTGGCCCCTTTCACACGGGGCAGAATCATTTGGATGGACTTCACTTACTCAGTAGGGATCACTCCGTTGATCCTTGCTGAGTAAGTGGATAACAGGTCCGTCTCCGCTCTCTGTGCAGAGACGGACCTGTCAGATTCCCTCTCTCCTCTATGTAGAGATCGGATAAAAAGAGACCACCTTGTCTGTTTTCATCCGATCCGACCTGCTGGACGCCATACGTCTGTTTTCAGCGGATCTTGTTGGATCGGATGCCAGACGGTTGTCAAAGGACACATGTCCGTTGACATCCGCCTCCCCATAGAGGACAATGGTTGGCCCAATCTTGTCTGTCTGAAAAACCGACAGGTAGAGGTGATCAGTCCGATTGTGTGAAAGGGACCTTAGGCATTAAGTGAACGTGTTGTGCCTGAAGTTGATATGTTGAAAGCAGAAAAAATGGGCAAGTGTAAAGAAGTGGCTTTGACAAAGGCCAAACTGTAATAGCTAGATGAATGGGTCAGTGCAACTCCAAAACTGCAGCTCTAGTGGGAGGTTTGTGGGCAGGGCTTAGACACCCTTGTGGGGACAAATGGAACTGCACTCGCTAATGCCTGAATTCCAGGGAGCTGTAGTCATGTGTCAACATTTAGGCAGGTCTCCCGATCTTAGAAGTCAGCTCCAATGACACTGTTAACCTGTTAGGCCCCTTTCACACTGGCTTTCCGATCAAGTCCGCCTGTCAGTTTATCAGGCGGACCTGATCTGATGCTCCATGCACTCCTATGGAGCAGCGGATGTCAGTGGTGACATATCCGCTAACACCCGCCGCTATCCGATCCGATCCGGTCTGTGAAATCCAGATAGATGGAGACCCTATTTTGGGATCCGATCTCCCAAAGAGGAGAGCAGGGATCTGACACGTCCATCTCAGCGCAGAGAGCTGAGATGGACCTGTCATCCGCCTGCTCAGCGGGGATCGGCTGAGCAAAACCGAGTCCGCCGGGTAGAAAGCCCGTGTGAAAGGACCCTTACACAGATGACACTTGCACACTTCAGACACTCCCATGCATAGAAGACACCACTCCCAGGTGTTCAGTATTTTACCGCTGAGCCTGTACTGGGCTACACCAATCCAGCAATGCATGTCACCTCTATCCCAGTGACCCCTCCCATGGTTGCTATGGGATACAGGAAATGTTCTCTCTTTTTCTCCAACCACCATGCTTGCTTTCTTCTCCCGGGGCCCTCTACAATTCTCACTTCCGTGATTCCAGGCTGGGTCCCTAGGCACTCTGGGCCACAGGATCGGTCCCAAAGGGTGGGGAACTGGCCACTAGCGTAGGTGTCAAGCACTTAACCCCCTTCACTACCAGAGGAACCCTCACCCCTGCCAGCCACCCATCTCCTGGCTGATTAGCTGCCTTGCATGTGACACAAACACTGTGACATAGTCCTTAGCAATAGCCCAAAAGCTTCCACTGGATAGCACTCTTTATGTGAGATCCATGAATTGCACCTTTCTCTATCTCATTCCCCTTGTAGTGTTGCAAGCCCTGTTCTTTTGATATGCTGTGCTTGAACAATTTTAAAGAGACTTTGTATTAGGCAAAGCAAATAAACAAACAAAAATCCTTTAACTGCTTCCGGACCACCCGCTGCAGTTTTAAGTTGCTACTTTGACATTAAATACCCGGGACTTCCGGTTCCGGTGCCGTATGCGGCAGGCGCTCTCCTCCGTGGCTCCCGCGGCGGGACGATAAATCGGCATAAAAAAAACCGGCATACTGTCTCATTTTAGCCCACAGCCCCCCAGGATACCTGCCTTCACACCCCGGGCACCTACTGACCACATCGCACCACGCTACATGGAGCGGTTCCTGGAGAAAGGCGGCCCGCGCGTTCCACTGGGCATGCCACAAATCGAGGCCGCGGTCTCGGCCCTCCCTCCCGCTTCCACTGCTCCCTCACAGATGGAATTTTCCCCTACACCTGCCGCTCTGCCTCTTCCAGGAGACCCACAAATAGACCGCATAGCGCAGGCCATGGTGGCCCTTCTGTCCCCCACTATTAGGAATCCGTGGAAAAGGTAGTAACAGCGGGCATGTTGGAAATAAAAAAACAGCTTGGGGAACACACACACAGGCTTCAGGAAGCCGAAAATCACATCTGGAGGATGAGCTCTACCAATCCCATTCCCTGGAACAAACACAGGAGAAGACCAACCAATATATTCTACAAAAATTGGAGGACCTTGAAAATAGGGCAAGAAGGAACAATTTAAGATTCATAGGGGTCCCAGAGTCTATGGCTCCATCTGCTATCCCCGACTTATGCGCCAGAAAAATCCCAGAGGCCCTAGGACTGCAAGGAACCTGTGTGGTGGAGAGGGTGCACCGTATGGGTCTTTATTCCTCGGACCGCACAACTCGGTGACCTATCATAGCCAGATATTTAAACTACGCCAACAAATCAGCCATCCTCCAAAAGTTCAGGCAATCCAAGTCCTTCCAGATCGATGGTACAAGAATCTTGATCTTTGCTGACTATTCGGTCAAAATGGCCAAGAAAAGGAAAGTCTTTCAAACTGTGTGCTCTAAACTGCATCATGAACAGATCAAATTCACACTTGCGTACCCGGCCATACTTCGGCTAAAATCTCCAAGCGGCGATCGGCTTTCATTTCAAGATCCAGCGGAAGCGGAGTCTTTCTTCAGTTCTCTACCTACTGACGGTCGGGGCTCATTGGCACATAAAACGTCTCCGGTTCCTCGGCCACTAGTCCAGAGGAGCCCTCGTAAGGAGTCCAGAGGAGCTCTCGTAAGGAATATCCAATCGGCCAGACTTCCGTCGATGAACACTGTTCCTGTTAGCAAGTTTGTACCTAATCCTTGGGTAACCTTCCTCCAGTGTCGTTGTTGTCTCTATTGCTGGGGCTGGGTTTTTTTCCTAGTCCCCCTGTGATTCCCATCTGTTTTTGCCCAGATTGCTGCTCTCCCGCACTGTCATGGGTTCTTGGTTTTGTGTTTTATTTTACCATCTGTTTTTTTCCCTTCATGCTATCTTTGTGTAGGTCGGAGACGACTTCTCCAGGGCCTCATGTTTATGACCCCTTACGTCACACTTAAACGGGGGTCCCTCTACCTGCTTGGGTCCACGCCTAAGGTAATGACCACCCTTCACCTTGACAGCATGCGGAAAAAAGTGAAGTTTCAAGAGGTTTTTGGTATGTTATGTTATGTTAATTACTTAATTTTCTATTACCATGCCCTCCCCCCCCCCCCTATCACTAAGGTTCCATGTTTGGTACCTCAACTTCCCAGGTCTTCCTACCCACTACCTTTCTTCCGTCCTACCCAGGTATTGCCCCTGTCGTCTCCAGTCCTACCTGTCCATGATGTAGAAAGATCACCCCTGCTTCAGTATATACCCTTATCTCCATCCATAACCCCATGAGAGTTGTCTCGTGGAATGTTAGGGGTCTAAGATCCCCATTAAACGCATGAAGATCCTACACCACCTTAAGAGACTCAAGACGGACATTGCACTAATCCAGGAATCCCACCTACCGTCAGCCTATTTCTTCCGTTTGCGCAAACTTTGGGTGGGGACAGTTTTAGGTTCGGAGGCTCTTGGCCGAAAGGCTGGAGTTCTTCTACTAATCCACAAAAACATTTTGTTCGAACTTCTGTCTTCGGTCACGGATAACAACGGTCGAGTCATATCCGCCCATGTAAAGTTAAACAGTAGGGAATTGGTCTTGACTAATATTTATGCCCCCAATACTCCTGACCAATCATTTTACCGAGATTTGATGACTCGGATCCTTCAACTCCCTCAAGCCTCACACCTGATAGGCGGCGATTTTAACTCCGCGTTTGACCCTCTCTTAGACAAATCCCGCTGCGGTCCATCCATAAATCTTACCAAAGCCTCAGGACAAACGCCCCTAGCGTCTTTCATGGACTCCCTGAAACTGACTGACATCTGGTGTCTCTATCATCCCACCGATAGGGAATACTCTTTCTACTCCCACCCTCATAATGTCTTCACTAGAATAGACTATTTTTTTTGTACTGATAACCTCCTCCCCAGACTGGAAGATTCTGACATACACGACATAGTTATCTCGGATCATGCCCCTGTCTCTCTCTCCCTGGACATTAAATACCGGTGTTATGACAACAGATAGCTGTCATAACCCCAGTATTTTTTTTACAGGGTGGGCGGTCCTCTTTCACATAAGAGTGGTCCCAGTGGGGGGATTCACCACGGGATCACTTTTATGGGCAGTGGGAGAGGTGCCCCCACCCGCTACTTCCTGGTAGTTTTTCCCGATTACTGGAGCCGTCGGTAGCGGGGAAAATGATACGGTCCTTTCCCCTCCTAGGCAGGAAGGTAAGTGAGGGCAACCTGGCCCCACTTCACTCTATGGCCTTGGATGACCGGAGCGACGTCATACGTTGCTCCCTCCCAACAGCTTTAAAGGGCCCATTTTTCTCATGATAAAAATAAATGCCTTTTTTTTTTTTTTGCTTTTTAGTGTAGATGTGAGATGTGAGGTCTTTTTGACCCCAGATCTCCCATTAAAGAGGTCCTGTCATGCTTTTTTCTATTACAAGGGATGTTTACATTCCTTGTAATAGGAACAAAAGTGATCAAAACATTTTTTTTTTTTTAAAAGGAACAGTGTAAAAATAAAAAGGTAAAATAAATAAGAAAAAAAAAAAGCGCCCTGTCCCTCTGAGTTTGCACGCAGAAGCAAAAGCATACGCAAGTCGCGCTCAAATACTGTATGTAAAGGGTGTTAAAACCACATATGTGAGGTATGGCCGCAATCTTTAGAGCGAGAACAATAATTCTAGCCCTAGACCTTCTCTGTAACTCTAAACTAGTAACCTGTAGACATTTTTAAACTGTAGCCTATGGAGATTTTTAGGTACCAATGTTTGTCGCCATTCCACGAGTGTGCGCAATTTTGAAGCATGACATGTTGGTTATCTATTTACTCGGAGTAACATTATCTTTCACATTATAGAAAAAAATTAGGCTAACTTTAATGGTTTCTTATTTTTTAATTCAAAAAAGTGTATTTTTTTCCAAACAAATTGCGTTTATATGACCGCTGCACAAATATGGTGTGACATAAAATATTGCAATGATCTCCATTTTATTCTCTAGGGTCTCTGCTAAAAAAAAGAAAAAAAAAATATATATATATATATATAAAATGTTTGGGGGTTCTAAGCAATTTTCCAGCAAAAAATACTGATTTTAACTTGTAAACAACAAGTGTCAGAAATAGGCCTGGTCCTTAAGTGGTTAATGAGGTAGTTGCTGATAACAGTACAGTTCTCACAAGTAGGGTTGAGCGGACACCTAGATGTCCGTGTTCGACGGGTTCGGCCGAACTTTAAAAAAAAGTCCGGGTCCGTGTCCCGGACTTTTACCGAACTTTTCCCGGACACCGAACCCCATTGAAGTCAATGGGGACCCGAACTTTAAGGCACTAAAATGGCTCTAAAACACCAAAGGAAAGGGCTAGAGTGCTGCAAATGGCAGCAAAACGTAATTAAGAGCATGGCAAGTGCTCTGCAAACAAATGTGGATAGGGAAATAACTTAAAACAACAAAAAAAAACAGAAAAATAAAACAATGTTCTTCTTCATCTCTGAAGGACGAGGCCCATATGGAGTAGGAGGGAGGTTGAGGTGGTGGTGGATGTGGCGGTGACATAGGCGTGCGCACAGGGTGTGCTGGGTGTGCCTGGGCACACCCTAATCACCTAGGGCACATAGCATTGCCAGTGAGGAGATGGGAAAGATCTCCCTGGGACCTGCTCTGCTCTATTTCTCCTTGCCTACAGGTACATGGCCCCGATACATTACTCTCCCTGCTGGCAAACACATGCATGTGTATTTCAACTTTGGGGTGCACACCTTAATGCAATAGGCTGCGCACACCTATGGGCGGTGTAGGTGGAAGCGGCGGTGGAGGAGGACCAGGGCCGGATTAACAGCATCATGGGCTTGGTGCTGAGGATTTTGAAGGGCCTTAGGGCCGTGCCTTGCCATGCACCCAGAGGAGGAAGGGTGCAGCCATGCATGCCTAATTCAACATGGGATGCTGTCTCTGAAGCCCATAAACACATCCATGCATCGCCAACTGTCCCTCCTTGTCCGGCCTTCACGCTGTGTGGGGAGGTTCTGAGGGTGCTGCCTGGGGAAGCGAGCATAGAAGCCAGACTTCTGTGTTTACAAGTGACAGAAGAGCGGTAACAGTGAATATGGCCAACCCGGGGCCTATATAAAAGGTAGGGGCCTGGAGCTGCAGCTCCAATAGCCCCTACATTAATCTGGCCCTGAGGAGGAGGACGAGGTAGCCAACACTGCTTCTTTTCATAAATTTTAAATGAGGGTACACCCCAAAAGAGTGAGAAAGAGCAAAAATGGAACAATGGGTGGGTAAGGTCGGTATCCATTGCTATTCTGCATAAGGTACGGAAAAGTCCCGTGGGATCCATGCCTGGTTCATTTTAATGAACGTGAGCTTGTCCACATTGTCTCTGGACAGGCGGCTGCGCTTGTCTGTTATAACGCCCCCAGCCGTGCTAAATACCCGTTCAGATAATACACTGGCTGCAGGGCACGCCAGCACCTCCAAGGCGTAAAGGGCAAGCTCAGGCCATGTGCCCAATTTGGAGACCCAGAAGTTGAAGGGGGCAGACCCGTCATTCACTACATGTAGGCGTGTGCACACATACTGCTCCACCATGTTGGTAAAATGCTGCCTCCTGCTAAGACGTTCCATCTGAGCTGCTGGTGCTGCTGTTTGTTGTGGCGTGCTGACAAAGCTTTTCCACATTTCGGCCATGCTAACCCTGCCTTCTGAGGTGCTGGCGGTGCCCTGGTTGCGTTGGCGACCTCCTCCTCCTCCTCCTCTGCCTTGTGCTTCCACTGTGGCCCCGCTGTCAGATGGGAATGCCAGCAGCATGGCGTCTACCAGCGTGCGCTTGTACTCGCGCATCTTGCGATCGCGCTCCAGTGAGTGAATTAAGGACGGTACGTTGTCCTTGTAACGGGGATCCAGCAGCGTGGCCACCCAGTAATCAGCACAAGTTAGAATGTGGGCAACTCGGCGGTCGTTGTGGAGACACTGCAGCATGTAATCGCTCATGTGTGCCAGGCTGCCCAGAGGCAACGAAAGGCTGTCCTCTGTGGGAGGTGTATGGTCCGTGTCCTCTGTATCCCCCCAGCCACGCACCAGTGATGGCCATGAGCTGGCCTGGGTGCCACCCTGCTGTGAACATGGTTCCATCTCCTCCTCCAGCTCCTCCTCCTCCTCATCCTCCTCATCCTCCAGAACTGTGCCCCTGCTGGACAATTGCGTCCCTGGCGTTTGCGTGTGCAGGAACCCACCCTCGGAGCCCCTTGCGAATGACTGCCCTGAAAGCCTTGGAAATGTTACCTCTTCATCCTCCTCCTCCTCCTCATCCTGTGCCACATCCTCTTCCATCATCGCCCGAATTGTTTTTTCAAGGAGGCATAGAAGTGGGATAGTTAAGCTGAGAACGGCGTCATTGCCACTGGCCATGTTGGTGGAGTACTCAAAACAGCGCAACAAGGCACACAGGTCTCGCATGGAGGCCCAGTTATTGGTGGTGAAGTGGTGCTGTTCCGCAGAGCGACTCACGCGTGCGTGCTGCAGCTGAAACTCCACTATGGCCTGCTGCTGCTCGCACAGTCTTTCCAGCATGTGCAAGGTGGAGTTCCACCTTGTGGGCACGTCACATATGAGGCGGTGAGCGGGAAGGCCGAAGTTACGCTGCAGCGCTGCCAGGCGAGCAGCAGCAGGGTGAGAACGCCGAAAGTGCGCACAAACGGCCCGCACTTTCTGCAGCAGCTCTGACATATCGGGGTAGTTTTTAAGGAACCTCTGCACCACCAAATTCAGCACATGCGCCAGGCAAGGGATGTGCGTCAAACCGGCTAGGCCCAGAGCTGCTATGAGATTTCGCCCGTTATCGCACACCACCAGGCCGGGCTTGAGGCTCGCTGGCAGCAACCACTCATTTGTCTGCTGTTCCATGCTCCTCCACAACTCCTGCGCGGTGTGTGGTTTGTCCCCCAAACAGGCAAGTTGTAAAACTGCCTGCTGTCGTTTACCCCTGGCCGTGCTGAAGTTGGTGGTGAAGGTGTTACGCTGTCCGGATGAGGAGGCGGTAGAGGATGAGGAAGCGGAGTAGGAGGAGTTAGGAACAGGAGGCAAACTGAAGCGCCCTGCAATCCTCGGTGGTGGAAGGACATGCGCCAAATTGCTATCCGCCTCAGGCCCATCCGCCACTGCATTTACCCAGTGTGCCGTTAGGGAGATATAACGCCCCTGACCGTGCTTACTGGTCCACGTATCCGTAGTTAGGTGGACCTTGGCACAGATGGCGTTGCGCAGTGCACACCTGATTTTTTCCCCCACTTGGTTGTGCAGGGAAGGGATGGCTTGCCTGGAAAAGTAGTGGCGGCTGGGCACGACGTACTGTGGGACAGCCACCGACATAAGGTTTTTAAAACTGTGCGTCTCCACCAGACGGAATGACAGCATTTCAAAGGCCAATAATTTTGAAATGCTGACATTCAGGGCCAGGGATCGCGGGTGGGTAGGGGGGTACTTCCTCTTCCTCTCAAGTGTTTGGGAGATGGAAAGCTGAACGCTTCCACGGGACATTGTGGAGATGGTTGTTGGTGACCCAGGTGGTGGTGTTGCTGACAGATCGTCTGTTTGCGGGGTGGCAGGTGCCGGTATCACTACAGATGTGGCTGGAGCGGCCGAGACTGCAGCAGAAGAGGAAGCAGGATGAGCCAGAGACGTTTCTTGGTTTTGAAGGTGTGTACTCCACTGCAGCTCGTGCTTTGCACTTAGATGCCTGATCATGCAGGTTGTGCTCAGGTTGAGAAGGTTCATGCCTCGCTTCAAGCTCTGATTGCACAGGGTGCAAACCACTCGTGTCCTGTCATCAGCACATTTTCTAAAGAACTTCCACGCTAGAGAACTCCTTTGAGCTGACTTTGGTGCGCTCGTTCCCTTGCTGCGTTGGGCAGTAGCGGGCGTAGTGTCTAGGGCACGGCCGCTCCGCTTCTGCACCCTGCTCCCTCTTCTGCTGTGCTGGTGGCTCTGTGCGACCACCGCCTCTTCCTCCAAACTACTCAGTTCACCTGCATGACGTTCATTCCATGTGGGGTCGAGGACCTCATCGTCCTCCACATCATCTTCCACCCAGTCTTCACCCCTGCCCTCCTTGTCGGTCTCCACAATGCTGAACGCCGCAGCAGTTGGCACCTGCGTTTCGTCATCATCGGAGACGTGCTGCGATGATCCTTGCATGTACTCATCTTGAGAAATAAGTGGTTGGGCATCGCTGCACTCAATCTCTTCCACTTCTGGGGCAGGGCTAGGTGGATGGCCCTGGGAAACCCTGCTGACAGAGTCCTCAAAAAGAATAAGAGACTGCTGTATGGCTTGGGGCTCAGACTGCTGGCCTGATTTGCAAGGGGGTGAGGTGAAAGACGGTTGGACATTGGCTGCAGGTGCCAACTCTGACCTTTCTGCAGTAGACTGGGTGGGAGACAATGTGAAGGAACTGGAGGCACTGTCAGCAGCAAACCAATCTACTATCGCCTCAACTTGTTCTGGCCTCATCACTTCTAGGGGCGTTTGATGCCCTACCAAATACTGATGCAGGTTCTGTCGCCTACTCACACTTGAGGAAGGTGTTTCACTTGTGCGTGTAGCTGGCACAGATCGACCATGTCCTCTCCTTGCAACAGGAGCTCTACCAGCAGCACCACGACCCAGGCCACGGCCCTTATTTGACGGTCTCCTCATATTTCTGTAATTTAAGATCTTGCCCTAGAAAGGTTTTTATTGAATAGCGGAATAGAAAATATGATCCAAAAAAAGTGTATGTATATCACACGTACACAACCACACTAGGCCCCAATTACTATTGTTTGTACCCCTAAAAGGCTAGATGAGGAGTAGGGGGAGTATGGAACAGGCAGCACCCTCAAACCTTCAGAAGTATGAGATGAACCCCAACAACTTGGAAAGGTGGATCTCTCTCACACGTACCGACACAGACTATCCCGCAATTCAATTGATCCTCAAAGGTTTTTATTGAATAGCGGAATAGGAAATATGATCAAAAAAAGTGTATGTATCTCGCACGTACACAACCACACTAGGCCCCAATTACTATTGTTTGTACCCCTAAAAGGCTAGATGAGGAGTAGGGGGGGTATGGAACAGGCAGCACCCTCAAACCTTCAGAAGTATGAGATGAACCCCAACAACTTGGAAAGGTGGATCTCTCTCACACGTACCGACACAGACTATCCCGCAATTCAATTGATCCTCAAAGGTTTTTATTGAATAGCGGAATAGGAAATATGATCAAAAAAAGTGTATGTATCTCGCACGTACACAACCACACTAGGCCCCAATTACTATTGTTTGTACCCCTAAAAGGCTAGATGAGGAGTAGGGGGGGTATGGAACAGGCAGCACCCTCAAACCTTCAGAAGTATGAGATGAACCCCAACAACTTGGAAAGGTGGATCTCTCTCACACGTACCGACACAGACTATCCCGCAATTCAATTGATCCTCAAAGGTTTTTATTGAATAGCGGAATAGGAAATATGATCAAAAAAAGTGTATGTATCTCGCACGTACACAACCACACTAGGCCCCAATTACTATTGTTTGTACCCCTAAAAGGCTAGATGAGGAGTAGGGGGGGTATGGAACAGGCAGCACCCTCAAACCTTCAGAAGTATGAGATGAACCCCAACAACTTGGAAAGGTGGATCTCTCTCACACGTACCGACACAGACTATCCCGCAATTCAATTGATCCTCAAAGGTTTTTATTGAATAGCGGAATAGGAAATATGATCAAAAAAAGTGTATGTATCTCGCACGTACACAACCACACTAGGCCCCAATTACTATTGTTTGTACCCCTAAAAGGCTAGATGAGGAGTAGGGGGGGTATGGAACAGGCAGCACCCTCAAACCTTCAGAAGTATGAGATGAACCCCAACAACTTGGAAAGGTGGATCTCTCTCACACGTACCGACACAGACTATCCCGCAATTCAATAGATCCTCAAAGGTTTTTATTGAATAGCGGAATAGGAAATATGATCAAAAAAAGTGTATGTATCTCGCACGTACACAACCACACTAGGCCCCAATTACTATTGTTTGTACCCCTAAAAGGCTAGATGAGGAGTAGGGGGGGTATGGAACAGGCAGCACCCTCAAACCTTCAGAAGTATGAGATGAACCCCAACAACTTGGAAAGGTGGATCTCTCTCACACGTACCGACACAGACTATCCCGCAATTCAATTGATCCTCAAAGGTTTTTATTGAATAGCGGAATAGGAAATATGATCAAAAAAAGTGTATGTATCTCGCACGTACACAACCACACTAGGCCCCAATTACTATTGTTTGTACCCCTAAAAGGCTAGATGAGGAGTAGGGGGGTATGGAACAGGCAGCACCCTCAAACCTTCAGAAGTATGAGATGAACCCCAACAACTTGGAAAGGTGGATCTCTCTCACACGTACCGACACAGACTATCCCGCAATTCAATTGATCCTCAAAGGTTTTTATTGAATAGCGGAATAGGAAATATGATCAAAAAAAGTGTATGTATCTCGCACGTACACAACCACACTAGGCCCCAATTACTATTGTTTGTACCCCTAAAAGGCTAGATGAGGAGTAGGGGGGGTATGGAACAGGCAGCACCCTCAAACCTTCAGAAGTATGAGATGAACCCCAACAACTTGGAAAGGTGGATCTCTCTCACACGTACCGACACAGACTATCCCGCAATTCAATTGATCCTCAAAGGTTTTTATTGAATAGCGGAATAGGAAATATGATCAAAAAAAGTGTATGTATCTCGCACGTACACAACCACACTAGGCCCCAATTACTATTGTTTGTACCCCTAAAAGGCTAGATGAGGAGTAGGGGGGGTATGGAACAGGCAGCACCCTCAAACCTTCAGAAGTATGAGATGAACCCCAACAACTTGGAAAGGTGGATCTCTCTCACACGTACCGACACAGACTATCCCGCAATTCAATTGATCCTCAAAGGTTTTTATTGAATAGCGGAATAGGAAATATGATCAAAAAAAGTGTATGTATCTCGCACGTACACAACCACACTAGGCCCCAATTACTATTGTTTGTACCCCTAAAAGGCTAGATGAGGAGTAGGGGGGGTATGGAACAGGCAGCACCCTCAAACCTTCAGAAGTATGAGATGAACCCCAACAACTTGGAAAGGTGGATCTCTCTCACACGTACCGACACAGACTATCCCGCAATTCAATTGATCCTCAAAGGTTTTTATTGAATAGCGGAATAGGAAATATGATCAAAAAAAGTGTATGTATCTCGCACGTACACAACCACACTAGGCCCCAATTACTATTGTTTGTACCCCTAAAAGGCTAGATGAGGAGTAGGGGGGGTATGGAACAGGCAGCACCCTCAAACCTTCAGAAGTATGAGATGAACCCCAACAACTTGGAAAGGTGGATCTCTCTCACACGTACCAACACAGACTATCCCCCAATTTAACTGATCCCCAAAGGTTTTTGATTAAATAGCGGAATAGAAAATATGATCCCAAAAAAGTGTATGTATATCACACGTACACAACCACACTAGGCCCCAATTACTATTGTTTGTACCCCTAAAAGGCTAGATGAGGAGTAGGGGGGGTATGGAACAGGCAGCACCCTCAAACCTTCAGAAGTATGAGATGAACCCCAACAACTTGGAAAGGTGGATCTCTCTCACACGTACCAACACAGACTATCCCCCAATTTAACTGATCCCCAAAGGTTTTTGATTAAATAGCGGAATAGAAAATATGATCCCAAAAAAGTGTATGTATATCACACGTACACAACCACACTAGGCCCCAATTACTATTGTTTGTACCCCTAAAAGGCTAGGAGTAGGGGGAGTATGGAACAGGCAGCACCCTCAAACCTTCAGAAGTATGAGATGAACCCCAACAACTTGGAAAGGTGGATCTCTCTCACACGTACCAACACAGACTATCCCCCAATTTAACTGATCCCCAAAGGTTTTTGATTAAATAGCGGAATAGAAAATATGATCCCAAAAAAGTGTATGTATATCACACGTACACAACCACACTAGGCCCCAATTACTATTGTTTGTACCCCTAAAAGGCTAGGAGTAGGGGGAGTATGGAACAGGCAGCACCCTCAAACCTTCAGAAGTATGAGATGAACCCCAACAACTTGGAAAGGTGGATCTCTCTCACACGTACCAACACAGACTATCCCCCAATTTAACTGATCCCCAAAGGTTTTTGATTAAATAGCGGAATAGAAAATATGATCCCAAAAAAGTGTATGTATATCACACGTACACAACCACACTAGGCCCCAATTACTATTGTTTGTACCCCTAAAAGGCTAGGAGTAGGGGGAGTATGGAACAGGCAGCACCCTCAAACCTTCAGAAGTATGAGATGAACCCCAACAACTTGGAAAGGTGGATCTCTCTCACACGTACCAACACAGACTATCCCCCAATTTAACTGATCCCCAAAGGTTTTTGATTAAATAGCGGAATAGAAAATATGATCCCAAAAAAGTGTATGTATATCACACGTACACAACCACACTAGGCCCCAATTACTATTGTTTGTACCCCTAAAAGGCTAGGAGTAGGGGGAGTATGGAACAGGCAGCACCCTCAAACCTTCAGAAGTATGAGATGAACCCCAACAACTTGGAAAGGTGGATCTCTCTCACACGTACCAACACAGACTATCCCCCAATTTAACTGATCCCCAAAGGTTTTTGATTAAATAGCGGAATAGAAAATATGATCCCAAAAAAGTGTATGTATATCACACGTACACAACCACACTAGGCCCCAATTACTATTGTTTGTACCCCTAAAAGGCTAGGAGTAGGGGGAGTATGGAACAGGCAGCACCCTCAAACCTTCAGAAGTATGAGATGAACCTCAACAACTTGGAAAGGTGGATCTCTCTCACACGTACCAACACAGACTATCCCCCAATTTAACTGATCCCCAAAGGTTTTTGATTAAATAGCGGAATAGAAAATATGATCCCAAAAAAGTGTATGTATATCACACGTACACAACCACACTAGGCCCCAATTACTATTGTTTGTACCCCTAAAAGGCTAGGAGTAGGGGGAGTATGGAACAGGCAGCACCCTCAAACCTTCAGAAGTATGAGATGAACCCCAACAACTTGGAAAGGTGGATCTCTCTCACACGTACCAACACAGACTATCCCCCAATTTAACTGATCCCCAAAGGTTTTTGATTAAATAGCGGAATAGAAAATATGATCCCAAAAAAGTGTATGTATATCACACGTACACAACCACACTAGGCCCCAATTACTATTGTTTGTACCCCTAAAAGGCTAGGAGTAGGGGGAGTATGGAACAGGCAGCACCCTCAAACCTTCAGAAGTATGAGATGAACCCCAACAACTTGGAAAGGTGGATCTCTCTCACACGTACCAACACAGACTATCCCCCAATTTAACTGATCCCCAAAGGTTTTTGATTAAATAGCGGAATAGAAAATATGATCCCAAAAAAGTGTATGTATATCACACGTACACAACCACACTAGGCCCCAATTACTATTGTTTGTACCCCTAAAAGGCTAGGAGTAGGGGGAGTATGGAACAGGCAGCACCCTCAAACCTTCAGAAGTATGAGATGAACCTCAACAACTTGGAAAGGTGGATCTCTCTCACACTTACCAACACAGACTATCCCCCAATTTAACTGATCCCCAAAGGTTTTTGATTAAATAGCGGAATAGAAAATATGATCCCAAAAAAGTGTATGTATATCACACGTACACAACCACACTAGGCCCTAATTACTATTGTTTGTACCCCTAAAAGGCTAGGAGTAGGGGGAGTATGGAACAGGCAGCACCCTCAAACCTTCAGAAGTATGAGATGAACCCCAACAACTTGGAAAGGTGGATCTCTCTCACACGTACCAACACAGACTATCCCCCAATTTAACTGATCCCCAAAGGTTTTTGATTAAATAGCGGAATAGAAAATATGATCCCAAAAAAGTGTATGTATATCACACGTACACAACCACACTAGGCCCCAATTACTATTGTTTGTACCCCTAAAAGGCTAGGAGTAGGGGGAGTATGGAACAGGCAGCACCCTCAAACCTTCAGAAGTATGAGATGAACCTCAACAACTTGGAAAGGTGGATCTCTCTCACACGTACCAACACAGACTATCCCCCAATTTAACTGATCCCCAAAGGTTTTTGATTAAATAGCGGAATAGAAAATATGATCCCAAAAAAGTGTATGTATATCACACGTACACAACCACACTAGGCCCCAATTACTATTGTTTGTACCCCTAAAAGGCTAGGAGTAGGGGGAGTATGGAACAGGCAGCACCCTCAAACCTTCAGAAGTATGAGATGAACCCCAACAACTTGGAAAGGTGGATCTCTCTCACACGTACCAACACAGACTATCCCCCAATTTAACTGATCCCCAAAGGTTTTTGATTA
Organism: Pelophylax lessonae; assembly: GCF_965119305.1. Taxonomy (NCBI): domain Eukaryota; kingdom Metazoa; phylum Chordata; class Amphibia; order Anura; family Ranidae; genus Pelophylax; species Pelophylax lessonae. Next base: position 623,935,442 of record NC_138771.1, read on the forward strand.
AATAGCGGAATAGAAAATATGATCCCAAAAAAGTGTATGTATATCACACGTACACAACCACACTAGGCCCCAATTACTATTGTTTGTACCCCTAAAAGGCTAGGAGTAGGGGGAGTATGGAACAGGCAGCACCCTCAAACCTTCAGAAGTATGAGATGAACCCCAACAACTTGGAAAGGTGGATCTCTCTCACACGTACCAACACAGACTATCCCCCAATTTAACTGATCCCCAAAGGTTTTTGATTAAATAGCGGAATAGAAAATATGATCCCAAAAAAGTGTATGTATATCACACGTACACAACCACACTAGGCCCCAATTACTATTGTTTGTACCCCTAAAAGGCTAGGAGTAGGGGGAGTATGGAACAGGCAGCACCCTCAAACCTTCAGAAGTATGAGATGAACCCCAACAACTTGGAAAGGTGGATCTCTCTCACACGTACCAACACAGACTATCCCCCAATTTAACTGATCCCCAAAGGTTTTTGATTAAATAGCGGAATAGAAAATATGATCCCAAAAAAGTGTATGTATATCACACGTACACAACCACACTAGGCCCCAATTACTATTATTTGTACCCCTAAAAGGCTAGGAGTAGGGGGAGTATGGAACAGGCAGCACCCTCAAACCTTCAGAAGTATGAGATGAACCCCAACAACTTGGAAAGGTGGATCTCTCTCACACGTACCAACACAGACTATCCCCCAATTTAACTGATCCCCAAAGGTTTTTGATTAAATAGCGGAATAGAAAATATGATCCCAAAAAAGTGTATGTATATCACACGTACACAACCACACTAGGCCCCAATTACTATTGTTTGTACCCCTAAAAGGCTAGATGAGGAGTAGGGGGAGTATGGAACAGGCAGCACCCTCAAACCTTCAGTATGAGATTGTGTTTACTGTACCCCACAAAGATTGAGTTCACTGCACCCCACAATGATTGTGTTCACTGCACCCCACAAAGATTGTGTTCACTGCACCTCACAAAGATTGTGTTCACTGTACCCCCCAAAGATTGTGTTCACTGCACCCCACAAAGATTCTGTTCACTGTACCCCACAAAGATTGTGTTCACTGCACCCCAAAAAGATTGTGTTCACTGCACCCCAAAAAGGATGTTGTTCACTGCACCCCAAAAAGGATGTTGTTCACTCCACCCCAAAAAGATTGTGTTCACTGCACCCCACAAAGATTGTGTTCACTGCACCCCAAAAAGATTGTGTTCACTGCACCCCAAAAATGATTTTGTTCACTGCACCCCAAAAAGGATTTTGTTCACTGCACCCCAAAAAGGATGTTGTTCACTCCACCCCAAAAAGATTGTGTTCACTGCACCCCAAAAAGATTGTGTTCACTGCACCCCACAAAGGATTTTGTTCACTGCACCCCAAAAAGATTGTGTTCACTGCACCCCAAAAAGGATGTTGTTCACTGCACCCCAAAAAGGATTTTGTTCACTGCACCCCAAAAAGATTGTGTTCACTGCACCCCACAAAGGATTTTGTTCACTGCACCCCACAAAGATTGTGTTCACTGCACACCAAAAAGGATTGTGTTCACTGCACCCCAAAAAGATTTTGTTCACTGCACCCCAAAAAGATTGTGTTCACTGCAGCCCAAAAAGATTGTGTTCACTGCAGCCCAAAAAGATTGTGTTCACTGCAGCCCAAAAAGATTGTGTTCACTGCAGCCCAAAAAGATTGTGTTCACTGCAGCCCAAAAAGATTGTGTTCACTGCAGCTCACACACAGAAAAATGGATGTGGATCACTGACACCTGCCTATCTCCAATCCCACACCACACAGCAATATCGATTGTAGTTTGTAGAACACAGTTTCCCTAAAATTCAGCAGACTCTGTCCCTAACAGGATTGAGAAGAGATCGTAGATCAGGATTGAGTGCAGACCCCACCCCCCACACAGCAATATCGATTGTAGTTTGTAGAAGACACTGACCCTATATAATTCAGCAGACTCTATCCCTAAAATGCCTACAACTCGCCCTGCCTAAACACTCCGACCTGTCCCTCAATTCTATCCGGACACAAATGGTTTTTTCCTGCCTATCTTTCCCTAATCAGCAGCCAGCACGTTGATGTGTGCTCTGTCCCTGAATCTAAGCAGCATAATGACGCCGCTGCGGCTGCCTCGAACTTATAAAGACTTGGTCACATGCTTCAGACGGCCAATCACAGCTACTGAGACATTTGCAGGCATGGCTGGGATGGCTTAAGGCACACCAGTTAAACGATTGTTGATTGGCTGTTGAAAGCCCGCCATGAAAAGAGCGCCAAAGCATGCAAAACCCGGAAATAAAACGACCGAACACGGATTTTTACCCGAACATACAGTAAAGTGTCCGTGTCCGTGTTCGGGTACAAAAAATCCAATTATTCGGTACGAACACGAATAATACAGTCCGTGTTCGCTCAACACTACTCACAAGCAGTTCAACACAATTCCTGTACAGAGCTCCTTTAACCACTTTAGGACCGCTCACTGTGCTGCTACTGCGGCACAGTGGCTCCCCTGGGTTCAGCGACGTAGACCTACGTTGCTGAATTCCTAGTGGTCTCGGGGGCGCAGAGGAGGAGAGGCAGCGATTTGCCGTTTCTCTTCCCCGATTGTCAGGGAAAGTGTGAGAAGATCCGCCCGCGTAAACAAAGCAGGCGGATCTTCTCAGTGACAGACAGGGAGAGATCACAGGATTCAGCATAGCTGAACCTGCGATCACTGTCTCTGTCACAGAACCCCCCTCCCCCCACACACGTCAGTAAGCATGAGGCTCACATTTAACCCCTTGATCACCAACAGTGTTAACCCCTTCCCTGCCAGTGTCATTATTACAGTAACAGTGCATATTTTTAGCACTGATTACTGTAGTAATGTCACTGGTCCCCCCCAAAGTGTAAAAAAATGTCAGTTAGGGTACCCATCTGTCCGCTTCAATATCGCAGTCCCGCAAAAAAATCGCAGATCGCCACCATTACTAGTAAAAAAAAAACTATAAAAATGACAAATCTTTCCGGTAGTTAGTAAACGCGATAACTTTTGCGCAAACCAATCAAAATACGCTTATTGCGATTTTTCTTTTTACAAAAAATATGTAGCAGAAAACAAATTGGCCTAAAATGAAAAAAAAACTTTCATTGAGAGTTTTTTTTGTCAAAGACATGTAGCTAAATACATTTTGGCCTAAATATATGACAAAAATTGAATATATTGGATATTTTTAAACAGTCAAAGTAGAAAATGTCAATTTTTTGCAAAATTTTCGCTCTTTTTTTATTAATATCGCAAAAAATAAAAATCGCACAGGTGATCAAATACCACCAAAAGAAAGCATTATTTGTGGGGGAAAAAAAAAAAAAAACAATCAATTTTATTTGGGTACAGCATCTCACGGCCACGCAATTGTCCGTTAACCACTTAAGCCCCGGAAGATTTTACCCCCATTCCGACCAGGGGGTATTTTGCCATTCGGCACAGCGTGACTTTAACGGACAATTGCGCGGTCGTGCGACGCTGTACCTAAACAAATTTGGCGTCCTTTTTTCCCCACAAACAGAGCTTTCTTTTGGTGGTATTTGATCACCTGTGCGATTTTTTGATCACGCGCTATAAACAAAAAAAGAGCGTCAATTTTGCAAAAATAGCAATATTGTTCACATTTTTTTATACGAATTTCCCCCTAAAAAAATGTAAAAATCAAAATTTTTTAACATTTTCGGCCAATTTGTTTTATGCTACCTATGTTTGGTAAAAAAAACCGCAAAAAGCGTATTTTGATTGGTTTGCGCAAAAGTTATTGCGTTTACTAACAAAGGGAAAGATTTTTGTCATTTTTGTTGTTTTTTTTTAACGCGTAATGGCGGCGATTTGCGATTTTTTTTGCGGTACTGCGACATTGGGGCGGACAGATCGGACCCTTGACTGACATTTTTGACACTTTTGGGGTTACCAGTGACATTTCTACAGTAATCAGTGCTATACATATGCACTGTTACTGTAAAAATACACTGGTAGTGAAGGGGTTAACTTTATTTGGGAGGGAGGGGCTGTGTGTGTCCCTAGGGGCGTGCTTTCTACTGTGATTGGCTGTGGCTTGAGCTGTAAGGACACTGATCAACGGATCTACATAGTAGATCTGTGTGATCAGTGTCTTTACACCGAGGAGAATGACAGGTCGCTTGTTTACACAAGCTGCCGGACTTTCTCCCTCTCCCCCCCCTATCGCCGAGTGACCGGCGGACATCGGGTCCGCTGGTCACACGCGCGGGGGGGGGGGGGTCCGTGACCACGCGGGAGCGGGAGCGCGCCTCCGGGGGCGCGCGCTCGCTCCCTAGACCCTCACAAGCTAGTGACGTAGCCCTACGTCACTTTGCCTGTGAGGGGCTGACTGCCGACGTAGATCGGCGTTAGGCAGTCGGCAAGTGGTTAAAGTAACACAGTTTTGAATCGCAAAAAAGGGCCTGGTCGTTAAGGGGGCAAATCCTTCCGGTCTTAAAGTGGTTATGTCACTGAGAGGCTCATACAGAAATATACTATCTAACTCCCTTCAAGAAGTGGCCCACACTTCTTTGTAATGGTAGCCATGAGTAAAGCTGACAACTCACCCTGGGTTTGTTGCTGACTATTTAAGATGGCTACTATGTTTCTGAGGTAATGGTGTCTGGAAGTGAAACTTACAGCTTTATTGATTGTTAAAGATGGCTACCATCCTCTCCCTGAGGTAATGGTGGTTGCTGGTGAAAACTGACAGTTTCTCTGAAATACTGCTGACAGTTAAAGATGGCTACCATTCTTTTTTTCTGAGGTAATGGTGCCCGGAAGTGAAACTTAGCTTTGCTGATTGCTAAAGATTGCTGCCGTCCTCTCCCTGAGGTAACGGTGGCTGCGGGCGAAAACTGACAGTTTCTCTAAAATACTGCTGAATGTTAAAGATGGCTACTACTGTCCTTTCTCTGTGGATGGGCTCCTCTTATGATGATCCCTTATCAGACATCTCAAGTCTCCCGCAAGTCGTGGGAGACTCCCGCTTTCCGCCCTGAGCTCACAGACACCCGCGAGCTCAGGGCAATATCCCGGTCACAGTCAGGACTCAGGAGCATCAATGCAGAGTGTCAGCGCCTGTGCAGTGAGAGTTAGAACACCCGACGGAGCCGCTGAAGTTCCGGCTCACAGGCGGAGTGATATGATCACATACACTCCACCTGTGGGAGGAGCGGCAGAGAGGAAGTAGAAGCTTTGCTCTCTACTTCAGCCGCATCTTCCACTCCAGAGGCTGTTTGGCGCGCGCTGGATCATCGGACACAACACTGACCAACTCTGACCTAACCTAAAGCCAGAGGCCAGCACAGACAAGAGAGCAGCACCAGTGACCAGGTCAGTACCAGCACCAGTTACCAGGGCAGCACCAGTGACCAGGACCAGGCCAGGACAGTACCAGCACCAGTGACCAGGCCAGTACCAGCACCAGTTACCAGGGCAGCACCAGTGACCAGGCCAGTACAGTACCAGCACCAGTGACCAGTACCAGCACCAGTGACCAGCACCAGTGACCAGGCCAGTACCAGCACCAGTTACCAGGGCAGCACCAGTGACCAGGCCAGTACAGTACCAGCACCAGTGACCAGTACCAGCACCAGTGACCAGTACCAGCACCAGTGACCAGGCCAGTACCAGCACCAGTTACCAGGGCAGGACCAGTACCAGCACCAGTGACCAGGCCAGTACCAGCACCAGTTACCAGGGCAGCACCAGTGATCAGGCCAGTACAGTACCAGCACCAGTGTCCAGGCCAGCACCAGTTACCAGGGCAGCACCAGTGACCAGGCCAGTACAGTACCAGCACCAGTGTCCAGGCCAGCACCAGTTACCAGGACAGCACCAGTGACCAGGCCAGGGCAGCACCAGTGACCAGGCCAGTACCAGCACCAGTGACCAGTACCAGTTACCAGGGCAGCACCAGTGACCAGGCCAGTACCAGCACAAGTTACCAGGGCAGCACCAGTGACCAGTACCAGCACCAGTGACCAGTACCAGCACCAGTGACCAATACCAGCACCAGTGACCAGGCCAGTACAGTACCAGCACCAGTGACCAGGCCAGTACCAGCTACCAGGGCAGCACCAGTGACCAGGCCAGTACAGTACCAGCACCAGTGTCCAGGCCAGTACCAGCACCATTTACCAGGACAGCACCAGTGACCAGGCCAGGGCAGCACCAGTGACCAGTACCAGTTACCAGGGCAGCACCAGTGACCAGGCCAGTACCAGCACAAGTTACCAGGGCAGCACCAGTGACCAATACCAGCACCAGTGACCAATACCAGCACCAGTGACCAGGCCAGTACAGTACCAGCACCAGTGACCAGGCCAGTACCAGCTACCAGGGCAGCACCAGTGACCAGGCCAGTACAGTACCAGCACCAGTGTCCAGGCCAGTACCAGCACCAGTTACCAGGACAGCACCAGTGACCAGGCCAGGGCAGCACCAGTGACCAGGCCAGTACCAGCACCAGTGACCAGTACCAGTTACCAGGGCAGCACCAGTGACCAGGCCAGTACCAGCACCAGTGACCAGGCCAGTACCAGCACAAGTTACCAGGGCAGCACCAGTGACCTGTACCAGCACCAGTGACCAGTACCAGCACCAGTGACCAATACCAGCACCAGTGACCAGGCCAGTACAGTACCAGCACCAGTGACCAGGCCAGTACCAGCTACCAGGGCAGCACCAGTGACCAGGCCAGTACAGTACCAGCACCAGTGACCAGGCCAGTACCAGCATCAGTTACCAGGGCAGCACCAGTGACCAGGCCACCACCAGTGCAGCACCAGTCACTAGGCCAGTACAGTACCAGTGACCAGGCCTGTACCAGCACCAGTGACCAGTACCAGCACCAGTTACCAGGGCAGCACCAGTGACTAGGCCAGTACAGTACCAGCACCAGTGACCAGTACCAGCACCAGTTACCAGGGCAGCACCAGTGACTAGGCCAGTACAGTACCAGCACCAGTGACCAGGCCAGTACCAGCAACAGTGACCAGTACCAGCACCAGTGACCAGGTATACTGATTTCATTTTATTATTCTCTGGTTGTGTTAAATTGGAAGGGGGGGGAGGGGGTGCGGCGGCGTGCGTGGGGGGCACCTCCCTGAAATGACTTTGCCACCTCCCTGAAATGAGTTTTTGCAGGTTGGGATGTCTGCCTTATCAAATAAACGCAATACATTTACATTGACAGATGTACAGTGATGGTCAAAAGTATTGGCACCCCTGCATTTCTGTCAGATAATGCACCACTTCACCCAGAAAATTGTTGCAATTACAAATGTTTAGGCATTCTCATGTTTATTTCTTTTGTTTCTATTGGTATGACATGAAATAAAAGGAGAAACAAAAAGCGAAATCTGACACATTCCACGCAAAACTCCAAAAATGGACTGGACAAAATTATTGGCACCCTCAATTTAATATTTAGTAGCACACCCCTTGGAAAAAATAACTGAAATCAATAGTTTTCTGTAGCCATCAATGAGTCACTTCTCTACTGGTATTTTTCTCTCAGATTGGAAGGGTCCTTAGATCTGGACTCGTTGCTGGGCAGTTCAGTACTCTCCACCGCTTTGTCTTGAGCTTTTTGACGCGTGCTTTGGGTAATTGTCCTGCTGTTCTGTTCTCACTACATGTATGCCCCAGGCGTGTATGCAGCTCAACATACAGCTAAACCTTCAATCCTACAATAACCAGTCTTTTTGTAACTTTAGGCTTTATTCCAGTGAAAGAATGGTGGTCACATGAAACAGGATATAAGTCAGTTGGAATGGATATGCAAATAGGATTGAGAATAGGTGAAGCTGGAAATAAACAGAATGATAAAAGCATACAATCAGTATATAAACATAAACAAGATATGCACTGAGTATATAACTAACAGTTCATGGGCATACCAGCGATGCTTCCTAGAAGGGTTCAGGAATCTCCCACAGGAACATGAGATGCTGCCTGGCTTGTCCATGAGGTCTAAAATGGAGATTTTCCAGAGAGGGGAGGAAATAATACCCAGTGATAGAGAGCAAGAAATACCATAAAGTACTGTCCATCAATAGCCTGTCACAGTGGCATCTTGAGGACAATATTGGTATTGCAAGTTCTAATAACATTAATTATCCCTAGGCTGAAGGTATGACACCTGCTTTAAGACCCATGACCTCTGACGGAGAACCAACTTTCTGAAACTGGGCCCCACATTGCACCCCAGAATTCTTTGGTAGACTTCAGATTTCCATTCACACGGTCAAGACATCCAGTGTCTGAAGCAGCAAAGCAACCCAAAACATCAGTGAACCTCCACCATGTGTGACTGAAGGGAAGTGTATTATTTTCTTTAACCAATTCTGGACCGGAAGGATTTTCCCCCTTAATGACCAGGCCATTTTTTGCGATTCGGCACTGCATTACTTTAATGGACAATTGCACCATTGTGCAACACTGTACCTAAATAAAATCAATGTCCTTTTTTTCTTACAAATTGAGCTTTCTTTTGGTGGTATTTGATCACCTCTGCGATTTTTATATTTTTGTGCTATAGACATAAAAAAGAGCGACAATTCTGAAGAAAAAACAATATTTTTCACATTCTGCTATATAACATTCCCCCCCCCCCCCCCCCCAAAAAAAAAAAAAAAAAGAAAAATCTTTTTTTTTAACATTGTAGGCCAATTTGTATTCTGCTACAGATTTTTGGTAAAAAAAAAAATAGCAATAAGCGTATTTTGATTGGTTTGCACAAAAGTTTTCGCGTCTACTAACTATGGGAAAGATTTATGTAATTTTTATTGTATTTTTTTTTTTTACTAGTAATGGTGGCGATCTGCAATTTTTAGTGGGACTGTGACATTGCGGGTGGACAGATCGGACCCCTAACTGACATTTTGGACACTTTTGGGGGGACCAGTGACATTACTACAGTAATCAGTGCTAAAAATATGCACTGTTACTGTAATAATGACACTGGCAGGGAAGGGGTTAACACAGTGGGTGATCAAGGGGTTAAATGTAAGCCTCATGCTTACTGACGTGTGTGGGGGGAGGGGGGTTCTGTGACAGAGACAGAGATTGCAGGTTCATCTATGCTGAATCCTGTGATCTCTCCCTGTCTGTCACAGAGAAGATCCGCCTGCTTTGCTTACACAAGCGGGCGGATCTTCTCACACTTTCCCGACGATCGGGGAAGAGAGATGGCAATCGGGAGTTTTTTATAACTGTATGGGGGTGGGCTTTTGAATTGATCACAGAGACCTGTGATCATGTGGCACTCTGTGATCATTCCAGAGAGAAGAACGGTCGGCTGTGTTTACATAGCTGACCGTTCTTCTCTCTCAGCGGGGAGCGATCACGGGTGGCCGGCGCCATGCATTAGAGTCCCCACTGCCGAGTGGGGCTAGGAGCAGGTGCGCAACCGACGTAAAGACCTAATTTCTTTTTCTGAAAACAGTAGAATGATGGGCTTTACCAAAAAGCTGTTATTTTGTTTACTCTGTCTACAGCACATTCTGCCAAAAAGGTTTTGGATTCCTCAGGTAAGTTTAGGCAAACTCTTTGATCAGTTTTTCTCTTTTGTCCACGTCCAGGGAGATTAGCTACAGTGCCATGGGCTGTAAACTTCTTGACAATGTTGCGCACAGTAGACATTAAGATCTCTGGAGATGGACTTGTGACCTTGATATTGTCCATGATTTTCCACATTTTGTGTTCTCAAGTCTTCCGAAAATTCTTTCATGCTGTTCTCCATGCTGTGTGGCACACAGAGACACACAACAGAAAGGTTGAATACATTTTTCACCATTTTACCTGGTTGCCGGTGTGATTTCTATATTGCCAGCACCTGTTAATTAATACAGATTAGTTTACCATATTTTCCGGCGTATAAGAAGACTTGGCGTATGAGACGACCCCCCTAATTTTCAAGTTAAAGCATAAGTTTTGGGATATACTCGCCGTATAAGACTACCTCCCTTCCGAAGCAAGGCAACGCCATTGAAAAACATCAGATTTCTCATAGATTTCCAAGCAGTGGCGTACCAATGGGGGGGGCGGGGGGGCGGCCCGCCCCGGGTGCCACTCACTGGGGGGTGTCAGCCGGTGTGTTCAGACAGATCCCGCAGTGTGAAGGCAGCTGCAGTGGCAGCTCCTTCAGTCCGTGCGGAGCCGCGGGGGGAATAAGGGGGCGGAGCCGCGGTGGGAATAAGGGGGCGGAGCCTCGGCGGGAAGAAGGGGCGGAGCCTCGGCGGGAAGAAGGGGCGGAGCCTCGGCGGGAAGAAGGTGAGTGCCCATTGCAATTTGCAAAAGTGTGTGCTGGATAGGGGGATGGGGCTGCTGCATATAGAGGAATTCATCGTTCTCTATTCTTCCTGCAGCTTCCTGCTGAATAACCGATTCTCCTCTCCCTCCTGCAGGAAGAATAGGGAAAGATCAATTCATCTATATGCAGCTGCCCCATCCCCCTCCTATACAACTTCTTTTGCTGGCCCCCCAAAGTTCTTAACCTCCTCCAGTGCTCCTAATCCCTCCCTCAGTGCTTTTAGCCCCACCCCCAGTGCACTAGACCCCCCCCTGTTCTTTAGCCCCCCCCATGCTCTTCAGCTCCCCACAGTGCTTTCTCCCTCCCCCCAAGTGCTCCCTGTCCCCCCCCAGTGCTCTCCACCCCCCTGGTTTTCCCTGCCCACCCCCCAAGTGCTCCCTGTCCCCCACCCAGAGCTCCCTGTCCCCCCCTGTGCTCTCCACCCCCTGGTTTTCCCTGCCCGCCCCCCAAGTGCTCCCTGTCCCCCCCCAGTGCTCTCCACCCCCTGGATTTCCTTGCCCGCCCCCCAAGTGCTCCCTGTCCGCCCCCCAGTGCTCTCCACCCCCCTGGTTTTCCCTGCCTGCCCCCCAAGTGCTCCCTGCCCCCCCCAGTGCTCTCCACCCCCCTGGTTTTCCCTGCCCGCCCCCCAAGTGCTCCCTGTCCCCCCCGGTGCTCTCCAACCCCCTGATTTTCCCTGCCCACCCCCCAAGTGCTCCCTGTCCCCCCCAGTGCTCTCCACCCCCCTGATTTTCCCTGCCCACCCCCCCAAGTGCTCCCTGTCCCCCCCAGTGCTCTTCACCCCCCTGATTTTCCCTGCTTGCTCCCCATGTACTCCCTGTCCCCCCCCGTGCTCTCCACCCCCCGATTTTCCTTGCCCACCCCCCTAAGTGCTCCCTGTCCCCCCCAGTGCTCTCCACCCCCCTGGTTTTCCCTGCTCGCCCCCCCAAGTGCTCCCTGTCCCCCCCAGTGCAATCCACCCCTGCACCTTCCAACCCCCCTACAATGCTTTCCAAACCCCCTCTTAATTCTCTCCAGTCCCCCCCCCCACTGTGCCCTTCAGCACCTCCAGTGCTCTCTGCTTCGTCTGTGCTCTCCGGCCCCCCTAGTGCTCTTCTATCTTCTATCATGTCCTCAGTCTCTGAGCATCTCCTGTATCATGTCTGTAGTCTCTGACCATCTACTGTATCATGCCCTCAGTCTCTGACCATCTCCTGTATCATGTCCGCAGTCTCTGAAAATCTCCTGTATCATGCCTGCAGTCTCTGACCATTTACTGTATCATGTCTGCAGTCTCTGACCATCTCCTGTATCATGTCTTCAGTCTCTGATCATCTACTGTTTAATGTCCTCAGTCTCTGACCATCTCCTGTATCATGTCTGCAGTCTCTGAGCATCTCCTGTATCATGTCTGCAGTCTCTGACCATCTCCTGTATCATGTCTGTAGTCTCTGACCATCTACTGTATCATGTCTTCAATCTCTGATCATCTACTGTATCATGTCCTCAGTCGCTGACCATCTCCTGTATCATGTCTGCAGTCTCTGAGCATCTCCCGTATCATGTCTGCAGTCTCTGGCCATCTTCTGTATCACGTCTGCAGTCTCTGACCATCTCCTGTATCACGTCTGCAGTCTCTGACCATCTACTGTATCATGACCTCAGTCTCTAACCATCTACTTTATCATGTCTGCAGTCTCTGACCATCTACTGTATCCTGTCTGCAGCCTCTGACCATCTCTTGTATCATGACTGTAGTCTCTGACCATCTCTTGTATCATGACTGTAGTCTCTGACCATCTCCTGTATCATGTCTGCAGTCTCTGACCATCTCCTGTATCATGTCTGTAGTCTCTGACCATCTCCTGTATCATGTCCTCAGTCTCTGACCATCTCCTGTATCATGTCTGTAGTCTCTGACCATCTCCTGTATCATGTCTTCAATCTCTGATCATCTACTGTATCATGTCCTCAGTCTCTGACCATCTCCTGTATCATGTCTGTAGTCTCTGAATATCTCCTTTAGCAAGTCTACAATCTCTTACTCAAACTTAAACACATTGCTAATATTAGCTATCTATCTATGCTGAAGGTAGGACTGTGCAGGGGAGGCAGAGAGTGCAAAAGGGGGAACTGTGATTAGAGAGACGGAGGGCAGACCGCAAGGGGCACTGTGATGGGGGGCTGTGAAATTTGTGCAAAAAATATTCTTGAAAACATTACATTTTTTTGTGGGTGTTTTTACATTTTAAAGTCGGGGGTGCCAGATATAGGATCCGCCCCGGGTGCCAAATGCTCTAGGTACGCCACTGTTTCCAAGGTACCCTAGTACTCTAATACATGTAATCTCTCATAATATCTCCAAGGTACCCTAAGTATAAGTATTACCAGTAGATGTAATCTCAAGACGCTGGCTGTGTGGGAATCCTGTACCGGTATACCGTATTTACCGTAGCTTCGGCTACATACAGTATACCGCGCTGAGCCAATCACAGTGAGCGATGTATTCTATTATTGAATGCAAAGCCTGCTCGGATTGGCAGAGTCAGAGAGGCGGGCTGATGTTACTCCGCCAATCCGAGCAGGCTTTGCATTCAATAATAGAATACATTGCTCTCCCTGATTGGCTCAGCGCGGTACACTGTATGTAACCGAAGCTACTGTACATACAGTATACGGTACAGGATTTCCACACAGCCAGCGTCTTGAGAGATTACATCTACCGGTAATACTTATACTCAGGTTATCTTGGAGATATTATACTCGGCGTATAAGACGACCCCCCATTTTTGGGGGATTTTTTTGAGGTTCAAAAGTAGTCTTACACGCCAGAAAATACAGTAATTACAAATTACAGGAGCATCACAAACTTGGAATGCAATTATTTTTTTACAATTTTGAGAAGGTGCCAATAATTTTGTGCAGTCCGTTTTTGGAGTTTTGCGTAGAATGTGTCAGATTTGGCTTTTGTTTCTCCACTTTTTTGTGCTACACAAATGCAAACAAAAGAAATAAACATGAGAATGCCTAAACATATGTAATTACAACAATTTTTTGGACGAAGTGGTGTATTTTCTAAAAGAAATACAGGGGTGCCAATATTTTTGTAAATATAGAGTTTATATATATATATATATATATATATATATATATATATATATATATATACACACACACACACACATACACCCCCTCACATTTTTGTAAATATTTTATTCTATCTTTTCATGTGACAACACTGAAGAAATGACAGTTTGCTACAATGTAAAGTAGTGAGTGTACAGCTTGTATAACAGTGTAAATTTGCTGTCCCCTCAAAATAACTCAACACACAGCCATTAATGTCTTAACCGCCAGCAACAAATGTGAGTACACCCCTAAGTGAAATTGTCCAAATTGGGCAATTAGCTATTTTCCCTCCTGGTGTCACGTGACTTGTTACCTGTTAAGGTCCCATGTGTGAATGGGGAGCAGGTGTGTTAAATTTGGTGTTATTGCTCTCACTCTCTCATACTGGTTACTGGAAGTTCAACATGGCACCTCATGGCAAAAAACTCTCTGAGGATCTAAAAAAAGAATTGTTGCTATACATAAAGCTGGCCTAGGCTTTAAGAAGATTGCCAAGACCCTGAAACTGAGCTGCAGCGCGGTGGCCAAGACTGTACAGTGGTTTACCAGGACAGGTTCCCCTCAGAACAGGCCTCACCATGGTCGACCAAAGGAAGTTGAGTGCACGTGCTGAGCGTCATATCCAGAGGTTGTCTTTGGTAAATAGACATATGATTTCTGCCAGCATTGCTGCAGAGGTTGAAGGGGTGGGGGGGTCAGCCTGTCAGTGTTTAGACCATACGCCACACACTGCATCAAATTGGTCTGCATGGCTGTCGTCCCAGAAGGAAGCCTCTTCTAAAGAAGATGCACAAGAAAGCCCGCAAGCAGTTTGCTGAAGACAAGCAGACTAAGGACGATATTACTAGAACCATGTCCTGTGGTCTGATAAAACTAAGATAAACTTTTGGTTCAGATGGTGTCAAGTGTGTGTGGCGGCAACCAGGTGAGGAGTACAAAGACAAGTGTGTCTTGCCTACAGTGAAGCATGGTAGTGGGAGTGTCATGGTCTGAGCTGCATGAGTGCTGCTGACACTGGGGAGCTACAGTTCATTGAGGGAACCATGAATGCCAAATTGTAATGTGACATACTGAAGCAGAGCATGATCCTCTCCCTGTGGAGACTGGGCCGCAGGGCAGTATTTCAACATGATAAAGACTGCAAAGACACCTCCAAGACGTCCACTGCCTTGCTAAAGAAGCTGAGGGTAAAGGTGATTGACTGGCCAAGCATGTCTCTAGACCTAAACCCTGTTGAGCATCTGTGGGACATTCTCAAACGGAAGGTGGAGGAGCGCAAGGTCTCTAACATCCACCAGCTCCGTGATGTCGTCATGGAGGAGTGGAAGAGGACTCCAGTGGTAACCTGTGAAGCTCTGGTGAACTCCATGCCCAAGAGGGTTAAGGTACTGCTGGAAAATAATGGTGGCCACACAAAATATTGACACTTTGGGCCTAATTTGGACATTTTCACTTAGGGGTGTACTCACTTTTTTTGCCTGTGGTTTAGACATTAATGGCTGTATGTTGAGTTATTTTGAGGGGACAGAAAATTTACACTGTTATACAAGCTGTACACTCACTACTTTACATTGTAGCAAAGTGTCATTTCTTTAGTGTTGTTACATGAAAAGATATAATAAAATATTTACAAAAATGTGAGGGGTGTACTCACTTTTGTGAGATACTGTGTATATATATATATATATATATATATATATACACACATTATATATATATATATATATATATATATATATATATATATATATACACCCACACACACACACATACATACTTTTTTTTTTTGTAATATATAGCTATTAAACATAAAAGATACCAGTAATCCTGGTACCTCTTAGTTGCCTACAGAGGAACCCCCCACCAATCTTCATCCGGGTCAAAGCGGTTCTGTCTGTGGGTTGTTGGCTTAGGTAGGGACACACCATATGGTGTGTCAGAGTGTGGGTATGTTTAGCCAGTAGGCTGTCTGCCTTATAATTATTTCCTTGAAGGTTGTATTGTCCTTTTACTAGAGAGTATGGAATGCTCTGTAGGTATTGTCTCATCTCTAGTAAAATTTGCATTAGAGGGGCATAGACTGTCCTCTTCTTTTTCACCTGAGGATGGGGCATCTATCAGACTGTCCGGACTCTGAGTGTGTAGTGTTCGTAGGATAATCTACTGGTTCGTCAATAGACATATCCTCAGGCCTATCAGAAGTGGAGGCTGCTGGATCTGTTCCTTATGTGAGAGGGAATGTATCAGTCTCTTCTGATATCGACGGCCACAACCAATCCAAGTGGGTCTCCTCACTTTCAGAGCTTGATATGGCTTCCCATTGATTATGCTGTGGTCATGGTTTTCGGGATGTCAGTAAAGAGAGATCATTGGCTTGTGGCATAAGTATCCACACTGTATCGGTAATCGGCAGCAGATGGTTTAGATGTCATACTGGTTGTACCCTCTGGGTGAATTTGGTAAGCAGGTATTCCCAGTAGCTTTCTACATAACATGAATGGTTGTGACTTTCATATATCAGCATGTTTGTGTTTGCCAGGCAGGCCCAAATTTCTTAATAACACTTGGTCACCTGGTTCTAAGTCTTGAATTTATACTCTACGATCGCCCAACGCTCTCAAAGCTTTCTCATAGGCTTCTCTTTTCCTTTGTGTAATACTACCAAAGTTCTATCTAATGAGGTGTCAAAGGCCAAATCCAACAGTAACTGTGCTTTCCTTCCAAACGTCAGAAGATATGGGGAAAATCCTGTGTTTTCCTTCTCTGTACTATTATAGCCATGAACTATTGCAGGGATGTATCTACTCCAGTGCTGTTTCTTCTCTGTAGCGAGAGTCCCAAGCATATCTTTTTTTTTTTTTCAATAAAATATATTATTTATTGAGTATAAACAGTACACTGTATAAATAACACCAGCAGAAAACACCACCAGTAACAAGGACAGTGGTGGAATCATTACAAAAATAAAACACTTATCATCAAAAATGTTTTTGTTTTGTTGTGTACAAATTACAGTACTCAGGCGTATAGTGTACCTTAGGCTCCGTTCACATGTAGGCGTTTTGGGGCGTTTTTGGGGCGTTTTTCTGCTCTAGGATCAGCTCTCAAAACGCCCAACAAGACAAATCCTATTCATTTCAATGGCCCCTGTTCACATCTGAGCGTTTTGAAGCTGTATACAAAACGCCCAACGCTCAAAAAAGTACATGAGCTTCTTTTTGGGCAGATTACAGGCGTTTTCCATTGATCTCTATTGAATCTAAAAACGCCTGCACAAAAATCGCGGTAAAAATCGCGGTAAAATCGCGGTAAAAATCGCCGCAAAAATCACGGTAAAATCGCGGTAAAAAACGCGCGAAAAACGCTACGCTCAGGTGTGAATGTAGCCTTAGTAAACTACCGAACATGTGCATAAGAAAATCATAAGAGAAAACAAGCAATTATCCACTCACAGTATCATCAGAATCATGCACACATAACCATATGACACATACCTCCGTATGCTATCAATGACCCACCTGAAGTACAAAATTCAAGAAAGGAAGAACGTTGGCAGAGAACATAGGGAGAGGAAGAAGGAGGGAGGGGGTAGAGAGAAAAAGAAAAGAAGAGGGGGGAGGGAGGAATAAAAGAGCGAGATAAGGGGGAGAACGTAGAGAAGAGAAATAAAAAAGGGAGAAAAGAAAAAGAGGGTATAACACTGCATATCAGGCCATCAGGACAACGGCACCCTACCCTAAGAGCAACCTGTTCATGACCTGTTGTGGTGGAGCCAAGGCCGGGCCATCCAGCCAGGGCTGCCAGAGTGAAGCAAATTTCTTGGGAGCCTTTCAATGTTGGTACGTCAGTTTTTCCCTGCAATCCACTGGCCCCTGCTCGGTACCCTGGAGGAGATCCAAAATCTAGCGATAAGTTTACGGGCAATATATAGCAATCTTAGGACAGCCACATGGGCATTCGGGGTCAGAGTGTCCACCTCCAGAGCACCAAGCAGATAAACCACAGGATCCCTCAGCAACTGAAAATTGTACACTCTAGATATTGTGTCAATCACCTCCACCCAGTAGCAAAACAATTTGGGGCATCTCCACAACATGTGTATAAGTGTACCTTGGTCCCTGTCACATTTTGGACATAGAGGGGTAGACCTGCGGCCCCAACGAAACAGTTGTACCGGTGTTCTATACGCCCTATGGAACAGAAACAGGTGAGAGATCTTATGTGAGGCCGACACTGACAGAGGGATCGAGGAGAGGCACAATTCCCACATTTCCCCATCTATGGGTCCAAGATCCCCCTCCCACCTAGCCTGGGCCGGGAGGGACGCAGGGTCCTGTAAGGAACCCAAGAGGACTGCATACACCTGGGATATCATACCCTTTTTATCCGATGCCTGGAATACCTCCCCTAACAAGCATCAGGCTGTAAGGTAGATAATCTTGCCTGGGCTGTAACCACATGCCTTAACTCTAGATACCTAAAGAAGCAGTGCCTAGGAACATCAAATTCCCTCTGTATATCCTGAAAGGATTTCATCACACGGGCTCGAAACAATTGTGCCATAAAGTATAAGCCATGGGCCACCCAGCCCTCAGCTCCCTCCAAACTAAATAATTCAGAAAAATTGTGGTTATGCCAGATCAGAGTCTGGGGAAGGTAACCCCTGATCTGCAGCATCCCCTCGACACAGCGCCAGACCATGCGAATCAGGGAGATCATCAGCAATTTCGACTCCAAATCGTAAAACCCTGCTTCGAGATGGACAAGCACCGGGTGAGGAGAGTCAGGAGGGACCAAAAGGGACCCAATGGGATCCAAGAGGTCTGGGAGCCCCCAGCCCCCCATGTGCTGAACCTGAGAGGCCAGAAAATACACTCTAGGGTTAGGAACTGCCAGCCCACCACAATCCTTGCTTAGCTGGAGAGTAGTAAGCTTAATCCTACCCACCTTCTTACACCATATTAGCTCACGAAACTGGGAGTCTATCCTATAAAACCACCTCCGGGGTATCCACACCGGAGAGTTATGCAGGACATACAGGAGTTGAGGAGCCCAGACCATCTTGATCAAATTGACTCGCCCAGCCACCGATAAAGGAAGCTTGCACCAACTCGTACATTTAGAGCAAAACCTTTGCAGCAGAGGTACCAACTTCAGCTCGAGATATTGGGCAGGGTCAGGGGACACACGGATCCCTAAATATTTAAATGAGTCAACCACTCGCACCGAAGATGCACAGCCAGGAAGAGGATGAGTGACGGGATCCAGAGGCATCAAGACTGATTTATCCCAATTTATGGAAAATCCTGACAGGGACCCAAAGTAATTTATGAGAGACATCACTGCCTGCAAGGACTCTCGCATGTCACCCAGGTAAAGCAACGTGTCGTCCGCATAGAGTGAGACCACATCTTCATATGAGCCCCTTCTGAACCCCACTATCCCAGGTGAAGCCAGAATATGCGCCGCTAAAGGCTCCAGTGCCATGGCAAACAGCAACGGAGAAAGCGGGCAACCCTGTCTAGTCCCCCTGTGCAGACAGAAGGGCCCAGAAAGTTCCCCGTTCACTCTCAGTCTGGCCGTGGGGGCAGCATATAATACCCGTACCCAGTTCAGAAAATTCTCGCCCACACCAAACCGTCTCAGGACCTCCCACAGGTACACCCATTCGACACTGTCGAATGCATTGGCGGCATCAAGCGAAAAGATCGCTCGATTACCAGGATTATCCACCGGGATCTGAAGGTTCAGGAACAGCCGGCGGAGATTAAGTGCCGTTGATCTGGTCAGTATAAAACCCGACTGATCCCTATGGATAATCTTATGGACAACAGATGATAGCCTGGTGGCCAGTATCTTAGCTAAAATTTTAACATCTGCCGTGAGCAGAGAAATAGGTCTATACGAATCCGCCAGCAGTGGATCCTTGTCTAGCTTCAGCAGCAAGACAACAATCGCTTCAGACATGGAAGCAGGGAGGCGGCCAGTCAAAAACGCTTCATTATAGACACGTAGTAATATAGGCACTAATTGTTCAGCGTATCGACCGTAAACCTCCGAGGGGATACCATCCGCCCCCGGATATTTACCAGGTTTTAAGGCGTCATAGATCTCATCTTCCGTAAGAGGAGCCCCGAGCATGGCCACATCAGAGGCAGACACAGGTAGCCAAAAAGCCCTCGATCTCTCGGGAATCAGCCAATATTTTGGAGGAGTAGAGATCCATATAAAACTCGCCCAACACTCTCCCTATGTCGGACGTGGCATGCCAGAGCACCCCCTGAGGATCCTTAATCGTGGGTATAAAGGCCGCAGGTTGCTGTGAGCGAACCAGCAGGGCCAACATATGTCCCGTGTTCTCACCCTCCTCGAAATACCTATGCTGCAAGAAGAAGCGCTGGTTTTCAGCTTTTTGGACCGAAACTGATTTGGCCATAGACTGGGCGGCCAGCCACGACCTCTGAGTATCCTCTGAAGGGGCATCAACATACGCTCCCTCTGCCCTAGTTACCTCTTTCAAACACGGTATTCTCCCAAGCCTTGGTAGCAGTCTTAATACTGTTAACAGTGCGTATGAACTTACCCCTCATAAACGCCTTAGCCGCGTCCCACACCACCCCCTTCCCTACTAAAAGGAAGGGACAGACGGATCCAGAGCGTCGAGTGATCAGACACCAACCGCGGCTCATAATCTGCCGCGACCACCAAAGGTAGCAGCGAACCATTGCCCAGCCCCTAGACAATCCTGAATGAGATGCCGAGAAGCAAGAAAACTTTCGTACAGCAGGGTGACTCATCCTCCACACATCCGTCAGTCCAAGTTCACCCACCAGCTGAGCAAAGTGTGTAGCCCCCCCGACTGCAGTAGGTCCACTGGAGTGAGGGGAAAGCAGATCCCAGGTAGTATCAAGAACAGCATTATAGTCCCCCAACATCAGCAGGGGCACATCAGGGAGTTGTGCAATATGGGGAACAATAAGTTTAAGCACCCCCGCAGAATAAGGGGGAGGTACATATAACGCCACCAATATACAAGTTAGACCCGCTACCTGGCAGGACAAAACAATAAACTGGCCCTCAGGATCAATTACAGAATGTGAGCATGTAAACCGCACACCCTTCCTAATTAATATACAGACCCCTCTTGAATAGTTGGAGTATACAGAATGAAACTGATGGCTAAACATACTAGGAGCAAGACTTGGGACGGAAGATGGAGGCAAATGAGTCTCCTGTAAACAAACAATATCTGCCTGCAGTCTTTTGATGTTACGGAGGACCGATGTCTTCTTGACCGGGGTTACCGAGGCCTCGCACATTCCAAGACATTATACATACAGTGTCAGCCATGTGCGTAGTACAAAAAGAAATGGCGCATCAGGTACAGCAGCCAAGAAAACAGCACAGGGCACCCAGGCAGAGCAATCCCATATTACCCCACAAGTACACCCCAGCCACATATAACTCAAAAACAGGCTCCCTCTCCGGCCACATACAGGACAGTTGCAGTACCAACGTACAAGAAAGGCATCCGGATAAGTAACAAAACAGGTCACCATAAATGCAGTGGAATAATATATGGCATTCAGTGAAAATAGTAGCAGAACCGTAGTCCAGACCAGGGGCAGACTGGCAACTTTCGGCCCAGGGGGCAAGTACAAATCAGGGACCCATGGTGCAGCGACTCAGGCCCCCTCCCACTTTCCCACTCCTCCTCCTGACCCCCATTGCAAGCTAAAGCTCTGCTCCAGATACTCTCGACATACCGGCTGAATCTGGATTCCTGACCAGGCCAGCAGGGGGAAGTGGGGGGGGGGGGCGCTGGGACAGCCCAGTTAGGGCTGGCCGGGGCAGAAGAGTCTTGAATGGAGCATGGAACTGGCCTCTTCTCAGACACAGTTTACGGGGGGGGGGGGAGTCTTGCGCTTTGCCCTTGTCTTCCACCCCCACTCAGTAGGTCAGCGGCAGGGGCTTTTTACTTCTATTCACCAGGAATCCTTTAGACATGTCTGTGGCAGAAGCGGTGCAGCCTTTTTACAGGGCATCAGAGCGGCCCAGGGGGCAATTGCCCCCCTGCCCCCTGGCCCAGTCCTCCCCTGGTCCAGACAGAACAAGGGGGGTGAAGAAAGAGGAAGGGGAAACACGTCTGCCACGTGTGGGGAAAAGGGCAAGTCAATGGGGTATGTCCAATCAGGACAAATAGGGGAAAACCGAAGAGAGACCACAGTTGCCATAACAGTCTCCTCAAAACCAGCAACCATGTGAGGGGTACCAACCATAGTTGCAACTGAGCAGCTCCAGCCAAAACAGGAAAAAAGTGTGTAACATCAAAGCTTCTAAACGATAGGAAATCAGGGCAACCCCAGATCTGGCCAGATGGAGTCCAACAGTTCCAGCAAGTAAGAACAATCTTCACAGGACCCCCCGCCTAGGAGAAGCAGCCACCCTCAAGGCCCCACCGTTAGCATCCAGCCACTGAACAGCAGCAGAAGGTTTATCGAAGAAAAACACCTCATCCCGGGCCACAACCCGGAGCTTGGAAGGGTAGAGCATAGCATATTGAATATTCAGGTCCCGCAATCGCCGTTTCACCTCCATAAATTTCGCCCTTTGCTTTTGCACCTCCGCAGAGTAATCCGGGAACAGGGAGATCCTGGAATTATCAATTTTCAGCTTCCCCTGCATGCTCCTAGCTTTAGTAAGAATAATGTCTCTATCTTTATAATTGAGGAGCTTAAAGATGAAAGTACGTGGGGGAGCACCTGGAGGGAGAGGTCGCATAGGCACCCGATGGGCACGTTCCACCGAAAACATGGCAGTAAAGGATTCTTGCCCAAAAGTAGAGGTCAACCAGTTCTCGATGAATGCCACAGGGTTTTTGCCTCTGCCCGATCTGGGATACCTATGGCTCTGATGTTACTCCTTCTCATTCTATTTTCCAGGTCATCCAAACGTGCAGCCTGCTGAGCCGAGAGCAGGGCAGTATGTTTCACTTCCCTCTGCAAAGGCACCATGTCATCCTCCAAGGAGCTCACCCTGCCCTCCACTGCAGCCGTCCGCTCTCTTAGTTTCTGCATATCATGGCGCATAAAGGATATCTCAGCTTTAACCCCCTTTAATTCCGCTGTCAGGGCAGTAATCGAGGTGGTACAAGTGGTCACTGTGGCCATGATATCTTGCAGCGTGGGCTCTGAGTCTGGTGCTGGAGAAGACTGCCTCGGGGCCTGGTCCACATTAGCAGCCTCCAAATCAGCAAACTGGTGGGACAGATACCCCAGCGAGACGGTGTCATCTGTATCAGATTGCGACCCAGGGGAACCGGACTGATGCAGCCCAGAATGTAGTTGGGGTCCCGTGAAGCAGGCTTTGCAAATAGCTTCTGTGCTGCCTCAAGATAAGTAGCCTTCTGAGCGGAGCGCTGTGGGGCGCCACCATCTTGGGCGGGCCCGGTCTGAGCAGGCTTCCCCTCTTTTCCCCGTTTTGACATCTCTTTGAGGGACTAAAAGGACTCACTGGGCAGCCACCGCACTCCAGGGGACACAAGGCACCGACGGCGGGTAAGTAGAAGGCAGGATGCGGTGTTACACAGGAGGATTGAAAGGATCAGCGGCGGAGCCTGCAGCGTTCACATCCGCGGTTCGGCCATGCCCCCCAGTCCCAAGCATATCTAGCAGCATTTCGTTAAAGCATTCAGTTTGGGGGTCTCCCTGAGGATGATAAGCAGTTGTCTTAAACTTCTTAATGCCCAGAATATCTAACAGTCTCCTAAAACGGACCTTCAGTATTTTTTTCATCTTTCCATCTATTAAATCCTCTGCCCTTGTTATCTTAACTTTGGATAGTAAAACATTTTTTTCTACCAGTAAATAACTTATACAGCCCATTTCCTTTTTCTTGGTTAGTTACTACCAATACATTGCCCTGTCCACTCAAACAATGCTCAAGACACAGGAAGTCAATGCACACCAACTCCAGAGGCCCCTTGCTCTGTAAATGTCCCATAGCCTTACTCTGCAAAATCTTCCTCTGCATGAATCTTAAACACAAATTACAGCATCCATCCACTTCTATTCTCATGCGAGGCCAATAAAATTGATCATGGATAAGTTTAAAGGTTTGTTGGGCCCTAAATGGCCATGTTCATTGTGTAAGGTCTTGAGTACTGTTTCCTGATGTTTTTCAGGTAGTAGCAACTGCCACTGGTCCTCTGGCCAGTTGAAGGCTCCCTTTGTTATGCCACTCCTTCCCTTAACTGAGGACCTTCCCACTCTCTGTGGAGCACCCTAGCCTTACTTGGGACATCTACTGACAACAGGTCCAGCTTCTGTGCCTTTAAAGCCTTCAGTACTAGATTGCAGATTCCTGCTAATCTTGTAACAGATCTTTCTTGGTCACTGAGGCAACCCGTCCCCTCTGATTTGTGTGAGGTAGCAGTAAAGTTCCGGTATCCCATTGGAAGTTATTTCCAAAGCCTCAGCTCCTATGACCTGCTTGGCTCAGCATTCCACTCCTTCACATAAAGCTTGTATTCCCTCCGATGTTAACTGTAAACAGTCTTCTAAGGAATTTCCTCTTTCACGTGGTCTTCAGGAGATGGCATCCATATTTTGATTACCTACACCTGGGCGGTATTTCAGGGTGAAGCAAAATCCAAATAAGGTGGCAGCCATCGAGGTCCAGTGGCATCCAGTTTGGCCATGGTAAGAACATAGGTGAGGGGATTATTATCTGTCTTGACTATGAAGTTGGCCCCATAGAGATAATCCTTCAATTTGTCCACCTCCGGCTATTTCAGAGCTAGAAACTCTCATTTATGAGTTGGATAGTTTTATTCTGCTGGGGTGAGACTTCTACTAACATAACAACTGGTCTCAGGTGCCCTTTCATCCCTTGATACAGCCCCCGACCCCAACCCCAACCCATTTTCGCTGACATCCACATGCAACTCATAAGTCTTAGATTTGCGTAGGCTAGTATTTGGGCGTTGGTAAAGCTCTCCTTTAACGGATTAAAAGCCTGCTCACATTGCTCAGTCCATTGATGTGGTATAGACACCTTAGACTTCTTTTGTGAATTTTGTTGTCTCTTGCATCCCTCTCTCTTCTTCCACTTTCAGTCATTCATTTAGGGGTTGAGCAATTCTGGCAAATCCCTCAACGAATCTCCAGTAATAGGAGCAAAATCCCAAGAAAGATCTCAATTCTGTGTTGGTCAGGCCCAGGTCGTAACAGCTTTTAATTTCTCAGGATTGGTTGCTATCCCTTCTGTTGATGCAACAAGCCCCAGGTAGGTGACTCAAGTCCCATGAAACTAGCACTTTTCTTGGGACAAATTTAACCCTTCCTCATAGAGTCTCTGCGGAACCTTCTCCAGTTATTTTTCATGTTCCTCTAGCATTTTTTCCAAAGACAAAGCTGTAATTGAGATATACTAACACCTCAGCTAGATTTGTGTCTCCCACTGTGCGTTCCATCAGGCGCTAAAAGCTTGCTGGAGCACCCCACTGGCTCTGGGACATCCTATTAAATTTGAAGAATCCCACTGGAGTAGTGAAGGCTGTTTTTTTTTTTCTGTCTTCTGGAAGCATGGGCATCTGGTACTACCCACTTTTTAGATCAAGTACACTAAACCACTTGGCCCCTGACAAACATTGCAAGGTATCTTCAATTTGGTGTGGTGTACTGATCACGGATTGTTCATATATTTAGTGTACCATAGTCAATACACAATCTCAAGGTCCCATTTTTTTTTTGTACCACCACTTTAGCTGAGGCATAAGGACTGCCAGCTTTCTTTAAATCTTCCATGTCACTTAATGGGATCCGCTGTGCTCTCTCTCAGAATGGCTTGTCCTCTTGTCGCCGGATACGTATTGGGCACTTTTAGCACATCCTACGTCATAGTCGTTGCTGGAAAACATTGCTCACAAATTCTGAAGATTTTCTTTGATTCTCTCTCACCACTCAGGAGGAAGTGATGGATCTTGGTTGCTAAGGAACTTCTCTGGGACTTCTTTAGAGGCTCCCCCACTAGACCAGTTGAGGGCTACTGGGGTGGTGGGATGCACCTGACCCAACAGCATTCTGGGTTTCAATGTTACTGGGAGACTTGAAGTGTTTTGGACTGTAACAGGGAGCTTCCCTGATTTCTTTGTAGGGCCTTTGTCAAGATCACTTCTGGGACTAGTTCTACCTCTGAGTCCTCTCCACGGGATTTGGCTTTGGGTACTACAAAGGGCTCTGGCTGGTACCATGTTAGCTTAACAGTGGCTTGTAAGCTGGTCTTCTCCCCTGGCTTTTCTACCCTCTCGCACCCTCTTTTGTTCCTTTAAAACTGGCTGATAGGCCTGATGTAGGTATGGATGAATATCTTTAATTGAGGAGTGATCTTCTGTCACTATCATGGTGGGAAGCCTTCTCACTAGGTCCATATTAGTCCCTATTAGTAATGTGCTCTATTTGGCCCTGAGTGGTCGAGATCAAATGATTGCCAAGGTGTCGAAAGTCTGTCCTTACTGCTATTGTAGGGCTAAAAGGGTGTGCACCGCCCCCACCCTCACAGAAGCTGATAATACACAAGGGGGCATGAGGTTTCTGCTCCGAAATGGGAGAATAGGTACATGTTAAGGGCTCAGACTCTTGACACTGTTTTTTGACTTTCTCAGATTTGGAGCTTTTCCTGGTAGATGAGCACCCAGTTTGCTTCATCACTGGTGCTGCCTGGAGTTTTCTGGCAGCTTTCCGAGCAAAGGTTTCTGCAATGACTTCCTTACTTCACAAAGAAGATCTGGGATGGCTTCTCATTTGGGCATTGTGTCTTAAAGTGCCCAAACTCCCCACAATTAAAGCATCTCCATCCCGCTGTGGTTGGTTTGAATCCAGGTCCGGTCTGAGACTTTCTTTTCAGAAGTGAAAGCTGACATGGCTTGTTTCATATCTGGACAGGACTTCTGTAAATTTGCCTGGGTCTCTACCTGCAGGAGTGTCTGCTGCATATCACCTTGTGTCTGTACCACCTGGGCTAAACCATGTAAACCAGACAAAGTAGTGTGCACCTTAGTCAGTCTTTGATTTGAGAGCTGACTCATTGTCTATATTATCTTCCTCTTCCAAGGAACAATCCAATTGTGATGAGCAGGAGAATACCTTCTCTTTATTAGATTTGGGTTTGAATTCCTGGCTTTTCTCCTTCAATAAGGCTTCTTCATAACATACTAGCCTGATAAAATCAGGATAGGTTAAGGTCTGAACACTATCAGAGGTTTTTGTCTTAACCATACTGGAGAACAAAGTTCCCCCCAAAATCTGTTTCATCTTTCCCTGATCTAAAGCAGTGCATTCAATCACTTTTCTTGAGGATAATTTGATAGAGAAACTTATTTAGCTGCATAATATGTTCAGACAGTAGTTTATCTTGATGATGGAAGAGGTGTTTGTATTCATAAATTAAATCCAAGGCTTTATTGGTCTGGCCAAACTCCTCTTGCAGCATGACTAGATAGTGGAGTGCCGTACAGACCCTTTAACTAAACTTTACAATCTTACTAGCCTCATCAGCAACCCTCCTCACACTTCCAGTGATATGTTGTTTCTTTTGTGTCTCAGGAACATCCCATTCTTCAAGGGCCAGTACGGCTTGGTCTATCCAGGTCTCAAACTCTTCTTCATCTTTCAGCACTGACTGTGCCCCAGAAAAGAGTGTCAATTTCCAGTAGCCAGTGCCAGAGTGTATTTCGTGGGCTTGGTTGCATTTGGTCACAAACCCTTCTAAAGTTGTGAAAAACTCTGCTCCTACTGTGACTGATGCAGTAGTCAAAGAAGGGCCTCTGGATAACGTATCGGGTCCCTGCTTTTGACTCCGGGTTCCAATTGTTTCGCTTGAATCTACGTTTCATCATTCAGTTGTAAACTGGAGCCTCTGAAGTTTGAGTGGATCACTTTCCTTCACTCAAAAAGTGCCAGTTTGTGGGCTTTGTCCTGATCAGTTCTGAGGTCTGTGATGGACATTTGGACACTCTCTATCCTGGGGCAAGGGCCATTACAGCTTGACTAATCAGTTCTTCTGACCAAACAGCCCCAGGAATTTATACGGCTAAACTCAACTCTGGACACCCATTCTCCTTTTCACACCACTATATAATAGTTTACATATCTAAGTTTCAATTTATTGGCTCATTGTCTACAAAGGTCACCCATAAACCAGAGATTCCCGGACGAGCCCCCAAATGTAGTGCACCCCGCAGAAGCATCTAGTTTGATAATCGCTCTGGAGTTATACTTCTTTCACTGAAATGAGTGGCGTAATACGTCAATCACTCTGACACACTCTTTACACAATAAAACCACACTAATTTAAAATGACCTTGAATATACTGAAAGTAAGTGAATCAATAAAGACAAGGTTTTACAAATATAATCACAACCTAATAATAATTTTTTTTTTTCCATAAAATGTTTTTATTGAGAAACAAGGTATACAGGGTACAGAAAGTTAGGCACAACCTAATAATAATTTACTACTATGCAATGCAGTCACAAAACAGACTGGAGATTTATGGTGATTTTTTTTTTCTTGTTTTTTACTAATGGTGACTGGGCCCAGATTTCACCACGTTTATAACTTGACCTGTAATAGGGGCACCAGAGTCCAAACAGAGTAGCTAAAAGAATGTAAAAAAAAAGAAAAAAACTTGAGGAAGCTAAGCTACCTCACTGATCCAAGGATGGCCCTGCTAAATCCATATAGTATAGATATACTGTATAAGTCCTATAAATATATAAATCCAAATATATATATATATATATATATATATATATATATATAGATCTTTAATAAAATAAATAGTGAAACAAGTACTAATAATTAGAATAACAGGAGATTGTCCTCAAAATGTCATATTTGTTTTCTTTTTGCTAGCTTAGTTGGGGCCCTTCTTTGATGGTGCACAAGTGGTGAATCTTGGTTAGGCCTGTCAATCCTTCTAAAGGTGTTTGTAAACACTGATACGTGAAGATAATTTCAAACAAGCTCCAACAGGAGGATAGAGTAGGATGAATTCTATTGGATGTCCTAAAACATGGGATATATCATGTCTGTTTGTTTCTGTAATTTGTGTAAAATAAGTTTGACAACCCTTTCTCCCCAATCCTTGTTCACTGGTTTTAATGGCGAAGGGATGCCTAGAAGCTTTATAGCTCAAACTCCAGATAGACTGACCTGATTTATGAGATATGATAAGTGACCACCAGGTCCGTACTGAGCTGTGTAGACTGTAAGTGATGTTTGGCAAGATTTGCCTTGACTCACTGAGAAGTGGCTGGAGTCCTCGCTTTAAATCACTGAGAGGTGTATACAGAAATATACAATCTAACTCCAGTCCCTTCATGACATGACCACTGGCCACTCTTCATTGTAATGCTACCTGCAAGGGAAGCCCCTCTTGCACAAGATGGGTGGCAGCAGCCCAAAAGTCTCTAAAATCTCTCAACGATCTGTACTCACAAAATGTCCAGTGACAATTGGCTGCCTGCTTCCAACTTCCAAGAGATCTTTAAGACTTTTTGGCTGCTGCCACCCCTTTTGTGCTAGAGAGTCAGCTGGGTGTTTGTGTAAAGGGGACATCAGAGGGGACCTGAAGAGCTTAGTCTATCTGATTCTATGTAAATGGACTCTGCTCTTGTGGCTCTAAAGAAAGGAGTTTGCATTTAACTGTTTCCACTACAAAGCCAAATCCAGTTTGCTATAAGCAAGGACTTCTGCTTCAGCTCTTCAGAAAAAAGTTTTATTGTCCTCAATCTGTACATAGTTCTGTTTTTTTGAGTGTCCCACTCAATTCCTTCCCCTGTTGAGGGCATGTGGCCTGGTTTGGCTTGCTTGCAAGTAAGTGGCTGGGAGCCATTATATGCTTGTAACTTAAACAGCAATTTTTTTATTTTTTTGGCACTATCAGTTTTGCTGCAGTACAATGTAAACATTGTATAGATGCTCCACTTCACAGGCAGTTTAGGGGCATCCCCCAGGCATATTTTGCATTTTAATGTTTTTTACCTTCAGCAATTTTGTGCAACAGCCCCCATCCCCCTCTAATATTTATCCTAAGCCCCATCTCGATTCAGCAATGTGCACGAGACCATCGACTCTCCTGGGTCTCTTCCTCCTCATTGGTTGAGACACAGCTTACAGCCAGTAAGCCAATGAGGAGAGTGCAGGGGTGGGGCCGAGCCACACTCCATGTGTGAATGGACACATTCACACATGTGTCCATTCACATGCTCCTATAGCAACCTGCTTGCCAGAGGCGTAACTAGAACCTTTAGGGCCCTGATGCAAGAAACCATGAAGGGCCCCCCAGACCCCTGGCCGGGGCCCTTACCTTCAAGCCCAGGGCTCTTCCCACTAATCCTGGGGCTCTTTACACTCGTTGCATGGCCTTTTATTACGGTCCCGCAGCAGGATTCTTTCACAAGTTCTGCAGTGGGCCCCCTTCCTGCAATCTTGGGGCCTCCCCACAGTGGTGCAATGCCAGGGTCCGGTTGCAAGTGTGACCTTTGCGATGCTGGAAGTTCACCCACTGGTTTGCTACCGGGCCCCCTGGAGCATGGGGCCCTGTAGCGATTGCAACCCCTGCAACCCCTGTAGTTACGCCCCTGCTGCTTGCTATGGGGGCACTCGGCAGGAGGGAGGGGCAAGGAGCACTGGCAGGGGACCTCAGAAGAGGAGAAACCACTGCACAGGAGGTAAGTATAACATGTTTGTTATTTTAAAGAAAAAAATGAAGCCTTAGTATTACTTTAAAGCGTTAGTAAAATTGCTGGAATTAGTTTTTTGGTACATTTTCTGTGTCTACCACCTATGCCACTTGTATGATAATTCCTTGCCTATTGGCTTAGAAAATTATCAATATTGTTTTTCTAACATTCAGCGCCCATTGAATTGAATGGGGCTCAGTTTTGTCACAAGAACTTTAGTCATGTCCTGCGAACCCGCCATAAACTAAACCCAGGTAAATTCAGCTCGTTTCTGCAAGGATGAGAACTCACAGGAAAATGAGCAGAAAAGATCAGCTTTAAACATAAATAGGATCACCAGTTTAATGAATTACCTTTCCTGGGTGACTTTCTCTTTTCTTCTTCAGAACATCTACAGCCTCACTGGAGTGGATGAGTCGGATGTGGACCTGGGCTTCTCCTGACCAAGGCAGTAGGAAGATGGCCAGGTAGCTTCCATTTCCATAGTTTATTACATGACCAGTGACCCCGGCCTTTAATGCTTCGGAGTGCAGCTTGGCCTGGAAAAAGTCTCCGCCATACTCCTTTCGTCTACCATTGTGATCACGAGCTGTGATGACCACCTCCAAAGTCTCTCCAACCCTGTAAATGTCCCGTGGATTCCGCAAATGGTATTCACAATTCTTTGCACTGGTAGACAATGAAAAATCCTGCAAAGTCACTGGAGGTTCGGGCCAACTGATATATTTTAAAAGCTCGATCAGTTTTGGTGATGTGGGAGAAACTGAAGTGGGAGGAATTGAAGTGGAAGGAATTGAATTGGGAGGAATTGAAGTGGAAGGAATTGAAGAGGGTTGATTAATGTTAGCAGGAAGTCTGAAAGTCTTGAGGGTGAGAAGTATGCGTTCATCCAAAATATCCATAGATAGAAATCTATAGGAGAACTAATATAAAAATGAATTTTAAAAAATTACACAAGGCAATCATGTGAAAGAGACAGTAAAGCAAACATTTAACAAATAAACTCAAAATTGTTTCTGTTGTACCAATTTAACAGAGATATGAATATTGTTTAACTAGGAGGCAATATCGATAAGGTAGGACTTTTTATTTTAAAGGAAACCTGTGTTTTGTCAATGTAGGCCAAATAAACAGCAACATATACTCAACTTTCCTTCACTATCCCAACTTTTAGCCCAACAATGGGAACAAAGGAAATATCTGGTACTTTCAGTCATGGAGGCACATATGGCTCACCCAACTTCCTTTCATATGCTCAGGCTAATGCTTGGTGTGGGGCCTAGCACTGTCACACATGTGCAGTAAGGCCTCAATTACACGGGTGAAGGGGCAGTAAAGATAGGTGGTTGAGCTGTGGTTTTACTGCCCCCTGCCTGTTTGCCAAACTTCACATTAAAATACCAGCAGCTGCACCATGTTCGGCAGTAAGCAAATGGTTGATGCAGCTAGTATAAGTTTCTTATACTGTATCTAAAGCCATTTTTGTGGATGGAGGGAAATGCCAAGGGTTAACATCCATTAGCTTTTGTTGTTAAAAAAATGAATTAACTTTTCTGCACTTAGGACTAATCGGGCTGTATCATCATACGTTTACGTGCGTTTATTTATTTGAATGGGCTGCCAATGCCCCACAACAGACAGAAAATGGGACCTGCACCATGGCATTTTAGAACAGAAGGTACTAAAAATGAGACACAGAGAAAGAGATGTACACCGCTCAGGCAGTTGGAACTTCACAGCCAGCCATGGGTGCAGGACCACGGATCACCACCGCAAACAGGATACAAGAGAAATGGCCGCACACCAAGCGATGGCTCACGATTAAAGGCTTTATTGAACAAGGGTGCAAGGTGCTTGTTCACGCTGTGAGTCATGTGAAACATGTCTACCATCCATTTTGCTGTACCTTGCATCCTTGTTCAATAAAGCCTTTCATAGTGAGCCATCGCTTGGTGTGCGGCCATTTCTCTTGTATACTAAAAATTAGAAAAGGAGCCTAAATTCTGCACCTGTTGGCTGAACATGAGAATACATTACAATGCCACATCATATGTCTTAAAGTTTTCATTTGTAAGTCCAGCCAAAAAATGTATTTTATTTTTGGATTGAGTGGGGAAGAATTGGAACTCTATTTGAGTTTTAACCCCTGCCCAGCTCCTTGCCATCCTGGACTACAGAGCTGTGTGTTTTTATTGATGCACACATTGTAGGGAGACACAAGTCTAGTGCCTGCATACAAGGGTGGCTCCATAGGATGCTGCTAGAGAAAGGAGTCACCACAAAACAGGAAACCTTCGGTAGCGATTATGGCACCAGCGTAAACTGGAACACCAAAGAGAAAATCAAGCACATAGGACTTGTGGGACTATATGCCTCCAATAGTAACTACACATCAAGTAAAATGTCATACATTTTTATATTATACACATATTAATCACATCCCGACCAGCCACAGTTATACGGTGTCAGGTCGGCAGGTTCCCGTGAATCGGCGTACCTGTACAGCGGTTTGCGGGAGCAATCCTGAGGCGCGTGCCCACTAACCAGCAGGAAAGCTGAGGCGGGGGGCCGGCGGCCACGATTGCCGCCAGGCACCCGCAATGGTTCCCCGTGAAGACAGAACGGTGGTCGGCTGTTGTAAACACAGCAGACTGTTGTACTCTCTGCTATCAATACAGAGCCCCTGTGTTCTTACTATTTAGGAACACAGGTCTCTGTGTTGATATTACAAGCCTATCGCCCACAGTTAGAAAACACCCCCTAGGCTCACACTTAACCCTTTGATCACACCTGAGTTAACCCCTTATTATTATTACAGTAACAGTGCACATTTTTAGCACTGATTACTGTAGAAATGTTCTGATCCCCCCCAAAAGTATCAAAAATGTCTGTTAGGTGTCCGATCTGTCCGCTGCAATGTCGCAGTCCCACTAAAAATCGCTGATCGCCGCCATTACTAGTAAATAAAAAACATAAATCTTTCCCCTAGTTTGTAGACATGATAACTTTTGCTCAAACCAATCAAAATACGCCTATTGGGATTTTTTTAACCAGAAATATTTAGCAGAATACAAATTGGCCTAAAAGGTTAAAAGAATTTGTTTTTTAATTTTTTAATTTTTTTTTGGGGGGGGGGGGTGTTATATAGCAGAAAGTAGAAAATATTGTTTTTTTGTTTTTTTTTTCTTCAGAATTGTCACTCTTTTTTTGCACAAAAAATAAAAAAAATCGCACAAGTGATAAAATACCACCAAAAGACATCAATTTTATTTGGGTACAGCGTCGCACGACTGCGCAATTGTTAAAGTAACACAGTGCCAAATCGCAAAAAATGGCCTGGTCATTAAGGGTGAAATTCTTCCGGTTCAGAAGTGGTTAAAGTGGAGTTCCACCCTAAAATTATACTTACCTCCATCTTCTCGCTCCGGGTCACCTGAAAAACAAATGGATTTTTTTTTTTTACTTACCTCGTTTAGAAGAAAATATACTTACCTTACTATCCACTTCCTTCTTCCTCGGCCGCGGCCTGCGCCGTCACTTCCGCTTTGCAATGATTCCTGGGAGCTGAACGTCATCGCTCCCAGGAATCAATGTGCCTGCACCGGCCCTGACGTCAGTTCCGGTGTAGGCGCGTCATACCTTGCAAAACAGCTTCTGGGCATGCCCAGAAGCTGTGCAGGGATGACGCTGCGGCACCAGAAGTGACGGCGGGGCCGGTGCAGTGCATCGTGGGACCGAAGAAGACGGAAGAGGACACAGAAGAGGATCGCGCTGGCTTCAAGCTGCCCACACCTGAGATGGCAGCGCTGGACAATACATTTTCAAGGTAAGTATTTCTTCTTGCAGGTAAGTGCAACCCGGGACAGATCAGAGTCTAGCCATTGTGGAATGCACTAGCCCTGACTGTCCCGGGGGTATTTTTATTAAAAAAAAACGTTCACTGGGTGGAACTCTGCTTTAAAAACATAATTCAGAACTACAGCTCAATCTCTCTGCTAGGAAAGAATTCATACAGTCACACACAAAGGCTCTATGAACGTCGCAGTCCAAGAGAATAACTACAAAATACTTACTCAATGGTACCGCACGCCAGCTCTGCTGAAAAAAAAAAATAACCCAACCATATCCAACAGTTGCTGGAGGTGTAAGAACAAGATAGGGTCTCTCCTCCACATTTGGTGGACCTGCCCATTAATTCATGCATTTTGTAATCTTATTAAGAAGGCGTTAGTAGCTCGAGACCCCCAGATACTGCTGAACTGCTCCATCAGAGACTCCAAAATAGTCTACAGAGAGTGGGAACGAATGCATTTGGAAGATGGTGTCACTTACCGGAAAGGCCCCTCTGGGGACCTAGAAAGTGTTCAACATTCGTTCCTTCCTGAGAAGCATCAACATGTAGAGCTGACAGCTCTTCACGATGATCATGGGCATCTGGGGGCAGGCAGAACTTTTAAACTAGTTACAGATCGCTTATACTGGCCATCCACAAGAGCAGAAATTAAAAGCTATTGTGCATCCAAAAAAAGACACTGCCTGGTAAGGCTGCCCCAGTGGGCCATCTGCAAAGCCAAGGGCAGATGGAACTGGTGTGCATTGACTTTGTGTCTTGAACTCGATTCAGGTGGACAAAGCAATGTCCTGGTTGTGACTGATCACTTCACGGGTATGCCCAAGATTTCCCATCCAAAGACCAGCAAGCCAGCACAGTAGGCAAGCCTTTGGTAGAGAAATTCTTTGTTCATTATGGCTTACCTCAATGCTTACATTCCAATCAGGGCAGCGACTTTGAGAGTAAACTTGTCAAAAGGCTGTGTGAATTGCTGAACATCCAAAAGCCAGAACATCCCCATAGCACTCATAAGGAGACCCCCAGCCGGAGTGATTTATTCGCACTTTGCTGAACATGTTGGGGATGCTTCCTCTGGGGAAAAAGCAACATTGGGGAAACCACATTGCTGCAGTGGTTCATGCCTATATCAGCACCGTGAATGAATCCAATATTCCTCTTTCAGACTGATGTTCGGGGGAGAGGTCCGTCTTCCTATTGACTTAGCCTTTGGGACATCTCTCGATCACTTCTCAGCTTATGAGAAGTCCAAAGAAGCATCTGCTGCTAGAGAACAAAGAAACAAAAAACAGCTTTGATCTCAATGTGAGAGTGCAAGACTTGCAGTCAGGAGACAGTGCTGACTGCTGTTGCGAAAATCTGAGAGAAAAAGCAACACTAATGTTCCCTGGTTTCATGTAATGTGCCCTGCTCTCACGTAATGTGTCCTGCTCCCATGTAACATTCCCCACTCTCACATAATGTGCCCTGCTCTCACGCAATGTGCCCAGCTCCCATGTAATGTGCCCTGCTCCCATATAATGTGCCCTGCTTCCATATAATGTGCCCCACTCTCAAATAATGTTCCCCGCTCTCATGTAATGTGCCCTGCTTCCATGTTACATGCCCTGCTCCCTTGTAATGTGCCCTGCTCCCATGAAATGTGCCCTGCTCCCATGAAATGTGCCCTGCTCTCATGTAATGTGCCCTGCTCTCATGTTACGTGCCCTGCTCTCATGTTACGTGCCCTGCTCCCATGTTACGTGCCCTGCTCCCATGTTACGTGCCCTGCTCTCATGAAATGTGCCCTGCTCTCATGTTACGTGCCCCGCTCCCATGTAATGTGCCCTGCTCCCATGTAATGTGCCCTGCTCCCATGAAATGTGCCCTGCTCCCATGAAATGTGCCCTGCTCTCATGTTACGTGCCCTGCTCTCATGTTACGTGCCCTGCTCCCATGTAATGTGCCCTGCTCCCATGAAATGTGCCCTGCTCTCATGTTACGTGCCCTGCTCTCATGTTACATGCCCTGCTCCCATGTAATGTGCCCTGCTCACATGAAATGTGCCTGTTCCCATGAAATGTGGCCTGCTCTCATGTAATGTGCCCTGCTCTCATGTAATGTGCCCTGCTCTCATGTAATGTGCCCTGCTCCCACTTAATGTGCCTAACTCCCATGTAATGTGCCTTGCTCCCACGTAATGTGCCCTGCTCCCATGTAATGTGCCCTGCTCCCATGTAATGTGCCCTGGTTTCATGTAATGTGCCCCGCTCTCACGTAATGTGCCCTGTTCCCATTTAATGTGTCTTGCTCATATGTAATGTGCCCTGCTCCCACATAATGTGCCCTGGTTTCATGTATTGTGCCTCGCTCTCATGTAATGTGCCCCGTTCCCATGCAATGTGCCCTGCTCCCACATAATGTGCCCCACTCTCTTGTAATGTGCCCTGCTCAGATGTAATGTACCTTGCATCCACGTAATGCAGGTCAGTGATCAGACCTAAACCTAGTAGCTTTCCCTCTTGTGTCTGTTTGCCCCATGTTGGCATGGTGTCCACCGTAGCATTTGCAGTGGCAGAGCAGTGTAGGACCTTGTCCTCTGAGCCCAGGTCATCCTGGACACATCCCTAAAGAACAAAGTAGTGCCATATTGATGTGCTCAGCTCTTTATTACTCTTCTCTCTCCCCCTCCCCCTATTGGCATGCTCCTTGTGTGGCTTCTTTCTCTTACACTCCAGCCCTGCTGTACATGGACTGCAACAGACTGATACCAGGTCAAATTCAGGTACACTGCTTGCATTTAAAAATACAGTACATTTAACAATGTATAACAGTTTCAGAGCTGCATTAATTATTTTTTTTTTTTTTTTATATTTGCCTGGAGTTCAGCTTTAAGAATGTTATGTATACACACAAAATGCTACATCAATAATGAGGAAGACAATCCAGGCATAACAATGTCAGGATTATCCGTAATGACTGACATGTCATGTAACAGATTAGTATTTTATAGAGATTTGTGTGTTGTTCAGGTACCAATTAGAGATAAAAAAATCATACATAATTTATATCTTTATTTCTGGTCTCCATAGAATATTGGAGATTTAGGTGTGTGATGCATATGCAAAAAATATACATCTTAAAGCAGACCTAGTTTCATTTATCATGGGTTTGTTTTGTTTGGTGCATGCCAGAATTTTATTTATTACAGGTACTTGTTACATTGCTGTCCATTTATGCAGTGATTTACATAAACAGGTATATTGTACATTTACATCAGTCCCTGCCCTCAAGGAGCTTACAATCTAAGGTCCCTAACTGACATTCAAACATACACATACTACGGCAAATTTAGACAGGAGCCAATTAACCGCTTGCCGACTGCTCACAGTATATTTACTGCGGCAGTCAGCCCCTCACAGGCAGAGTGACGTAGGTCTACGTCGCTCGCCTGTGAGGCTCTGGGGAGCGAGCGCGCGCCCGCGGAGGCGCGCTCCCGCTCCCGCGCGGTCACGGACCCCCCCGTGCGTGTGACCAGCGGACCCGATGTCCGCCGGTCACTCGGCGATCGGCGGGGGAGAGGGAGAATGTTAGGCAGCTTGTGTAAACAAGCCACCTGTCATTCTCCTCGCTGTAAAAACACTGATCACATGGATCTACTATGTAGATCCGTTGATCAGTGTCCTTACAGCTCAAGCCACAGCCAATCACAGTAGAAAGCACGCCCCTAGGGACACACACAGCCCCTCCCTCCCAAATAAAGTTAACCCCTTCACAACCAGTGTATTTTTACAGTAACAGTGCATATATATATAGCACTGATTACTGCAGTAATGTCACTGGTAACCCCAAAAGTGTCAAAAATGTCAGTCAAGGGTCCGATCTGTCCGCCCCAATGTCGCAGTACTGCAAAAAAAATCACAGATCGCCGCCATTACACGTTAAAAAAAACCCACCAAAAATGACAGAAATCTTTCCCTTTGTTAGTAAACGTGATAACTTTTGCGCAAACCAATCAAAATACGCTTTTTGCGATTTTTTTTACCAAACATAGGTAGCATAAAACAAATTGGCCGAAAATTTTAAAAAATTT
Organism: Pelophylax lessonae; assembly: GCF_965119305.1. Lineage (NCBI taxonomy): Eukaryota > Metazoa > Chordata > Amphibia > Anura > Ranidae > Pelophylax > Pelophylax lessonae. Next base: position 623,973,598 of record NC_138771.1, read on the forward strand.
TGATTTTTACATTTTTTTGGGGGGAATTTCATATAAAAAAATGTGAAAAATATTGTTATTTTTGCAAAATGTACGCTCTTTTTTTGTTTATAGCGCAAAAAGTAAAAATCGCACGGGTGATCAAATACCACCAAAAGAAAGCACTGTTTGTGGGAAAAAAAGGACGCCAAATTCGTTTAGATACAGCGTCGCACGACCGCGCAATTGTCTGTTAAAGTCACGCAGTGCCGAATCGCAAAATACCCCCTGGTCGTTTAGCAGGAAAATCCTCCGGGGCTTAAGTGGTTAACCTACCAGCATGTCTTTATAGTGTGGGAGGAAACCCATGCAGGCACAGGGAAAACATACAGGTAGTGCCATTGTTGGGATTTGTACCAATGACCCTGGTGCCACTAGGTGGGAGTGCTAACCACTTAGCCACTGTGCTGCCCCACAATGTAATGTGTAAATATAACACTTCCAGGTATTTATTACCGCTCACAGAGATCCATACTTGCCAACTGTTCCTTTTTTCCAGGGACAGTCCCTGCAAATAGGAGCTTGTCCCAGGTAATTTATATTGTCCCTGGAAGCGCCTGTTTATCGGGCTGCACTTAAATGTTACGCAGAAGTAGTGCAGCTGAATGGTAGACTTATTCCAACTCTACTACTGTGGCCTTAAGTTTGAAATTCCCTTTTTTAATCTCCTGTAATTCTCTCTATATTGAGTAGACTCTATAATCTGCTAAATAGGCAAGATTAATTATGCAGAGTGGGTGGAGCTTCAGGGAAGTGGGTGTGGTAATTGATAGCTGTGCTGCAAAGTGTCCCTGGAATTTTTTTTTTAAATGTTGGCAACTATGAGCGATCATAACACACTTCTGACAATTTCAACTGCTGTTCTTTCCAGAATATCAGAGCAATTCTTGTTCAGGGATCAATGACACATTCATGTACATTTTGGTGCTCATGCAGGTATTTGGCTGCGTTTACAAATGCCTGACAAACATCAGCCTCTGCTGCAGACTCTAACCTTCTGACTTGTTACAAAGATATATTCATTAAAGTGGTTGTAAAGGCTGAAAGTTTTTCAGCTTCATGTATTCTATACACGAAGATAAAAAACCTTCTGTGTGCTGCTCCTTCCACAGCCCCCTAATACTCACCTGAGCCCCCTCTCGATCAAGCGATGTGCACGAGAGCCTCGGCTGTCCCGGGACTCCCTCTCCACACTGGCTGAGACAACAGAGGAAACTATTGCCTCCCACTGCTGTAATCACAGCCACTGAGCCAATGAGGTGAGCGTGGAGGGTGGGGCCGAGCCGCAGCTCTATGTGTCTTATGGATGCATAGAGCCTGCCTTGGGAGCAAGCACACACCAGTGCCCATATAGCAAGCGGCTTGCTATTGGGCATGTGTGGGCGTGGTCAAGGAGGAGGAGCCAGGAGCACCAGCAGGTGACCTGAGAAGAGGATTGGGGCTGCTCTGTGCAAAATCACTGCACAGAGCAGGTAAGTATACCATGTTTTTTTTTTGTAAAGCCGAACCTTTAAAGTGTTACTTAACCCACAACAGTAAAATCAGTGTGTATATGCATTAACCACCGGAAGATTTTGCTGTCTTACGTCCAGGCCACTTTTTGCGATTCGGCGCTGTGCGACTTTAACTGTCAATTGCGCGGTCGCGTGATGCCGTACCCAAATTAAATTTACGTCCTTTTTTTACCACAAACAGAGCTTTCTTTTGGTGGTATTTGATCACCTGTGCGATTTTTACTTTTTGCGCTATAAACAAAAAAAGAGCGACAATTTTGAAAAAAAAACAATATTTTTCACATTTTTTTATATGAAATTCCCCCCCCAAAAAATGTAAAAATCAAAATTTTTTTAACTTTTTGGCCAATTTGTTTTCTGTTACCCATGTTTGGTAAAAAAAATCATAATAAGCGTATTTTGATTGGTTTGCGCAAAATTTCGTTGCGTTTAATAACTAAGGGAACGATTTCTGTCATTTTTGGGGGTTTTTTTTTAACGAGTAATGGCGGCGATCTGCGATTTTTTTTTGCGGGACTGTGACATTGCGGCGGACAGATTGGACCCTTGACTGACATTTTTGACACTTTTGGGGGTACCAGTGACATTTCTACAGTAATCAGTGCTATAAATATGCACTGTTACTGTAATAATGACACTGGCAGGGAAGGGGTTAATTTTATTGGAGAGGGAGGGGTTAATGTATGCCTGGTGCTTACTGACGTGTGTGGGGGGAGGTGACTGAGTGACACAGGGACAGATCGGATGCTCAGCTATGCTGAACCCTGCAATCTGTCACTGTCTGTCACTTAGGAGATCCGCCCGCTCTGTTTACACAAGCGGGCGGATCTCCAAACTCGATTCCCCGACGATCGTGGAAGAGCAGCGGCGATCGCCGCCGCTCCTCCCCTGTAAAAACAGCCTGTAAAAAGGCTGTTTGATCCTGTATGCACAGATCCTCCTCTTCTTCCACTGTCTCCAGAACACGTCCGGATATGACAGAGCCTTTGGAGTCAGGCTGCACATGCTCAGTTTGGTGTGTATTGCTAGAGAGTTTTTTTTTTTTAGGAGAGTACATGTGATTAGCACAGGGCAAATCAGCACTGTCCAGATAAAGCATGGGTCTCAAACGGGTAGCCCTCCAGCTGTTGAAGAACTACAATTCCCATGAGGCATTGCAAGACTGACAGTTACAAGCATGACTCCCATAGGCAGAGGCATGATGGGACTTTAGTTCCGCAAAAACTGGAGGGCCGCCAGTTTGAGACCCCATGAGATAGAGGGTCAGGGGTCCTGGATCCTGATAGGACAGCTCAGTGCAGTATGAAAACTCTTTGAACAAGCTTTACCAGACACTTATAGAAGTCACAAGACTGCTTTATACTGCTGATGATAAAAGATATTTAACAGTTTATATTTACTAAAGTAATTGCATTTCCATGTTCTGTGTACTGTGGGAGACCAGATATAGTGAATGCAGGCTCCTGGGTTTAATAACACTTTAATAACACTTAAAGAAATAAATACTGCTCAGGTAACATAGGCAAAATTTTTTCACCCCTGTACCTTTTGAAAGATGTTAGCAGTACTTTGGTACATTTAGGCTGGGTTCACACTGATGCAAATTGGTTTCTCTGCATCTAATTCGAATGTGACCAGCTCTCCATGGAGCCAATTCACACAGCTCCGGGTGTTCGCGATCCACACTTGAAAAGGGTCCTGTGAGCCTTCTAGTCCATTTTAGGTGCCAATTCAGCCAAAAATGTCGACCTGATTTGCACGTGAAACGGAGAACAGGGATGCATTGGACCCCTTGCTGTGAGCCGCAGCTAGTGTAAACCCAGCCCTATACACATGGTCTGGTCCTGTGCTTATGTCCAGCACTTCTGGAGTTAGCTTGTGGCTGATATGAATGCAGTTGGAGGCCTGACCATTGCAGTGGATCTTCTGATCTCTTTTTTTGGAATTTGTGAGAATGTAGCCCATCCTTTTTCTCAACATTTTCAAGATAGAGAAACCCTTGAAATAACTTTCCATCCTGGGGAACCTCTGCTAAAAAAGACTATTTTTACAACCCATTATACATTGGTGTGATGGTCAGTGGGAAGAATGTTTCTTACATTTGTGGTATTGGGAATAATTACCCCCTTCCAGATAGCTAAAAAGATCAATGGTGTCAGTGGGAACTTATCTGAGATGCAGAAATTGCTCATTGCTTAACCACTTAAGCCCCGGAGGATTTGGCTGCTAAAAGACCAGGGGGTATTTTGCGATTCGGCACTGCGTGAATTTAACGGACAATTGCGCGGTCGTGCGACGCTGTACCTAAACGAATTTGAAGTCCTTTTTTTCCCACAAACAGAGCTTTCTTTTGGTGGTATTTGATCACCTGTGCGATTTTTTGATCATGCGCTATAAACAAAAAAAGAGCGTAAATTTTGCAAAAATAACAATATTTTTCACATTTTTTTATATGAAATTCCCCCCAAAAAAATGTAAAAATCAAAATTTTTTAACATTTTCGGCCAATTTGTTTTATGCTACCTATGTTTGGTAAAAAAAAAAAATCGCAAAAAGCGTATTTTTATTGGTTTGCGCAAAAGTTATCGCATTTACTAACAAAGGGAAAGATTTTTGTCATTTTTGTTGTTTTTTTTTTAACGCGTAATGGCGGCGATCTGCGATTTTTTTGCGGTACTGCGACATTGCGGCGGACAGATCGGACCCTTGACTGACATTTTTGACACTTCTGAGGTTACCAGTGACATTTCTACAGTAATCAGTGCTATACATATGCACTGTTAACTTTATTTGAGAGGGAGGGGCTGTGTGTGTCCCTAGGGGCGTGATTCTTACTGTGATTGGCTGTGGCTTGAGCTGTAGGAACACTGATCAACGGTCCTACATTGTAGAACCGTGTAATCAGTGTTTCTACACCGGGGAGAATGACAGGTGGCTTGTTTACACAAGCCGCCTGACTTTCTCCCTCTCCCCCGACGATCGCCGAGAGACCAGCAGACATCGGGTCCACCGGTCACACGCGCGGGGGGGGTCCGTGACAGTGCGGGAGCGCGCCTCCGCGGGCGCGCGCTCGCTCCCCAGAGCCTCACAGGCTAGCGACGTAGACCTACATCGCTCTGCCTGTGAGGGGCTGACTGCCGCAGTAAATATACTGTGATCAGTCGGCAAGCGGTTAAGGAACCTCTAGCAACCTCTGGAGGAACCCTGGTTGAGAAACCCTGATGTAGCCACTACCTCCCATAAGATGTTGTTAATTTTTTTTATGCTGTGTTCTATGATAAGATAACTATTTTGACCAAATGGAAGTTGCCAGACCCTCCCACTGTTCACCTCTGGAGATTTATGATTAATGCAGTCTTAACTTTGTATAAGCTTGCTTATATGGCTGAAACTGCCCCAATAAGTTTGACCAAATTTTAACTCCTTGGGTTGAGGTCAGAGAATTAACATTGTGATAGGCCCTTTCTTTGGCTAAGTGCCTATAACTCTATGGGCTACATGCTCTACCCTCCTCTTCCATTTTCTTTTTTCTTTTTCTTTGTCTCTTCCTGATTCCTCTCCACCTCCCTGCCATTTCTCCTACTCCTCCTCCCTCCCCTTGTGCTTTGATATGCTGATGTTTGTGTAGCACCCTCTAGCTTTGTGTGCTAGCTGTAAATGTTTTTTTGCTAATGTAGGTAAATTTGGCTTGGTTGGCAGCCAAACCTGTGTGGAATCTGGGTCAGGGTTGAGTGACTCAGGGAGGCTGGGTGACTCATCAAGCAGCACCTCTGGTACCGCCCTCTACTTTATGGAACCTTGGAGAAGCTTTCAGAAGAATGGGTGGGAGGTTAGGGGGATCTGCTTTGAGTATTGAGGAGGGCCCTAGCCAATCCCCAGCAAGTGGGTTGGCAGGGGCAGGCACCTCTTAAAAAATCTTGGGTCATGCCAGCAGGGGTAGTCGGATGGGAGATGGAGTGCTAAGGAGGCTGTCGTGGCCATTGAGGGTGCACACTAGTCTGGGGGGGGTGACCTCGGCCCTGGGACTTAGGTGCTGGAAGGACCCTCTGCAACACACAGAGGAATCCTTTCCTGGATGCACGTGAGCACGTGTGAGGACAGCGGAAGAGAGTCAGCATGTCCAAGAGGTCTCCGGGAGAAGTCAACTGGGTGGGCTGGTGAGTGTGTAGTCTGGGTGGACTGTAGAGTCAGTCTGGGAGGACTGAAGAGAAGTTACTCAGGTGGGCTAGTGAAAGGGGCAGCTGCAGCCAGGCGGACTGGCAATGCCTGAAGAGGTTGTGCTGGGATCAGTATCCACAGGAATGTAAGCTGGACACTGAACTTTGCTACACAACCGAAGAAGCCTGTGGTCCTTGCCTGTAAAGGGCTTTTGCTTTAAAATCTGACTGTTGCCCTTTTTGTCAGAATTAACTATCAGTGTGCCAGCTCGGATATCTGCAAGCAAGTGTGCTGGAGAAAGCAGTAGTAGTGTATGTAGGAAAGTTGTCCCTGAAGAGTTTTCTAAAGTCAAGTGGGCATGTCACAATTTTCCTATTGAATAACCAAGTTTTATCCCGTCAATAAAACATAAAAACAAGCACTGGACTGTTTCTTGACTCTGGGATACTGTGGAGATTTTGCGTGCCTGGTTGTGCAGGGTGGGGGATACCAGTTCACCAGCGGCTTCTACGTGGGGTGTGCTACATTTCTAGCCTCGCATGTATCCTTACTGCTGATATACTGTATCTGTCATGCCAGTTGACTACTATTTTGGTATGTACTCTGTGCCATACTTGTTGCTTTCTGGCCATACTAAGGGCATATGGCCTAGTATGGTTCAGGAGAGGTGGGCATTTGCTTGGCACCTTTCCCCACCCCATTTCTGCAAGCAGCATGCTACGATATGGGTCTAGGATGGAGTTTTGGGGGCTCACACCTGTTTGTTTTTTGCCTTTGGATCACTTTTAACCGCTTGCCGACCGCCGCAAGTAGATATACTGCGGCAGTCAGCCCTGGCCAGGCAAAGTGACGTATATATACGTCACTAGCCTGTGACCGGTTTGTGAGCCAATAACGGGCGAGCGCGCGAGCGCCCCGGCTTGTTCACTGAGGAGTCCGCGCGTGTGACCGGCGGACCCGATGTCCGCCGGTCACACTACGATCGTCGGTAGAGAGGGAGAAAGGCGGGCGGCTTATGTAAACAAGCCGCCTGTCATTCTCCCCTGTGTAAAAATGGAGATCAGACGGTTCTACTATGTAGAACCGTTGATCTCTGTTTTTACAATAGTAGACATGTCCCATCACAGTTAGAAACACGCCCCTAGGACACACTTAACCCCTCCCTCTCCAATACAGTTAACCCCTTCCCTGCCAGTGTCATTTTTACAGTAACAGTGCATATGTATAGCACTGATTACTGCAGTAATGTCACTGGTAACCCCAAAAGTGTCAAAAATGTCAGTCAAGGGTCCGATCTGTCTGCCGCAATGTCGCAGTCCCGCAAAAAAAAAAAAATCGCAGATTGCCGCCATTACTCGTTAAAAAAAAAAAAACACAAAAAAAGACAAAAATCTTTCCCTTTGTTAGTAAACGCGATAACTTTTGCGCAAACCAATCAAAATACGCGTTTTGCGATTTTTTTTACCAAACATATGTAGCATAAAACAAATTGGCCGAAAATGTTAAAAAATTTTGATTTTTACATTTTTTTTGGGGAATTTCATATAAAAAAGTTTGAAAAATATTGTTATTTTTGCAAAATTTACGCTCTTTTTTTGTTTATAGCGCATGATCAAAAAAATCGCACAGGTGATCAAATACCACCAAAAGAAAGCTCTGTTTGTGGGAAAAAAAGGATGTGAAATTTGTTTAGGTACAGCGTGCGCAATTGTCCGTTAAAGTCACGCAGTAAAAAATCGCAAAAAACCCCCTGGTCAGGAAGGGGGTAAAATCTTCCGGGGCTTAAGTGGTTAAAAGTCATACCTGACCTGAAGGGCCTGGTAGGGATTGTGGGGGAGCCCCCCACATTTTTTTTTCTTTTTTTAACACTGTTCCTGCTACTTGGTTTATATTTGGATAGCTTGTTTCAACTCTTAGTTAATACAGACATTAAATTACAGTGGCTAGACCTTGAAATAATTAACAAATGTATTCTTTTTTTTTTTTTAGTGATTTGACATTAATGTAATATCACATTGTTTGCGTTTTTTACTGCAGGTAAAACATTGACATTTGCGGTACTTACCAGTAGTAAATTGACACTTTACATCTCACATTAACCTCCCTGGCGGTATGATTCTGTCAGGAATTCTGTTCCAAAAGCGGAATTTCATGGAAATTTGGCGTTATGTATTATAGGCCTACAATTCTTAGTAATTACTGACTTAAACCTGACCAAAACAAGTCTCTAGTAGACATCCCAGATGTGATAAATTTGAAACACAAACAAGTGAATTATAATCGAATCAATAATATTATTTTATTATTTAATATATAATATATATAATAAAATTATATTATTGATTAGATTATAATTCATGCGTTATATATTATATATATATGTGTGTATATATATATGTATATATATATATAACGCATGAATTATAATCGAATCAATAATATAATTATATATATATATATACATATATATATGCATATATATATATATATATATATATATATATATATATATATATATAACGCATGAATTATAATCGAATCAATAATATAATTATATATATATATATACATATATATATGCATATATATATATATATATATATATATATATATATATATATATATATATATATATATATATATATATATATATATATATATATATATATATATGCATATATATAATATAAAATGTGTTATGTGTTTTGTGCAACGTTTTTTTTTTTTTTTTTGAATTTCCCTCCCTAGTTCCGCTCCCATGCAGCATTGCTGCTGCAGGGAACGGAACTAGGAAGTCCTCCTACCGACAGACGAGCGGCGGAGATCTCGGCTGGCGGTCACAGCAATGAGAGCTCATCGCTGGATCGCCAGGATAAGGTAAGAGAAGCTCCGCTGCGCTGTCTGCACGCTCTGCCCATTGACCCCGAGCGTGACTCGGGGATACCGCTAATAGCAGAAAATTCCTACCCCGAGTCACGCTCGGGGATACCGCTAAGGCGGTTAAACATTTTGTATAAAACACACATTTCTTATGAAATAAACAGTAGTTATTTTATGTTTCAGTCTGATTACCGGGGGAGAGATGACTGGGGAAATGCTTACTCCTGCCTGCAGCAGACTGATGGCATCTCTTCAGTCAAAACAAAGTCAGACTGAAGGCTGAAAAATAAATTATTTGGCACAACAGGGGGGCAAGACTGGGGTTAAAAGTCCACTGATGGTGTGGCCTGGACGCTGAAGAAGATGGCAGCATAATCTCTTCTCTCCGACACTCCGTGGTCCATATTACAGCTTTTGAGGGAAACTAATTCGCCCAACATTGGGGAAACTGGAACCCAACTCCTCCGCTACACGTTCCTGCACCCCCCTGGACACAGAACCACAGCCTAACTAACAGACATATCCCCGAGATCATTAGATCTCAACCCCGGGACATACCATCCTCCACTCAGGTCTCAGGCGCATCCAGAGCAGCAAGCAGGAGCCCGTCCAGAACACCGAACACGCAGTCGTCAGAACCCTCTACACCCGCTGTTGCCAAATCCCTCTGCCTGGATGACCTGAAAGCCGTGGCAGCGGACATAAGAGATACTCTTTCAGCAGGTATCTCAGATCTCCATCGAGACATGCAAGCCCTGACTTCCAGGTTGGAGGAAGTGGAAGAACTAACCGACCGACATGACTCTGACATCCAAGAGGCCCAAAAGACCCTGAATGCCCACTCACTGCAAATGGGAGATCTTCACAGACAAATAGAAGACCTGGAAAACAGAGGTCACAGACATAATATAAGGATTAGAGGCCTACCCGAAGCTGTGGAACCTACTCATCTTAATCAGGCAGTCCTGGCCATCTTCAACGACCTCCTGGGCACGGGCAGACCCTGAGGACACTCAAATTTAAATGAAATGTCTCCATTGCGCTCTGCAACCCAAAGGCAGAGACACAGACCCTCCAAGAGACATTATAGAATGCATCATCAACTTTAAGCTCAAAGAAGAAATATTAAATAGGGCTGGACACAGAGGAAGAATTCTATATCATGGTACTGAGATCAAACTTTATCAAGACCTTTCTCAGATCACATTGCAAAAGTGCAAAGACCTCCACCCTCTTTTGGATGTGCTCAAAGAGAGAGAAATTCCATATAGATGAAAATTTCCTTTCTACCTCTCAGCCGGATCCCACGGGCGCATAGCTCTACTAAGACACTCTGAAGAAGTGCACTACTTCTGCGAGAGCCTTGGCATCCCTCCTATTGATATCCCTGATTGGCACTACGAATCCCGCTCCTCAGCATGACACCTGAAAGAAGCAATGGAGGTCCATCCACACAGAAGCCTTTCAACATACAGAAAGCGCCGACACCCCTTTCATGGTTCCCCACCACCTGCTAACTGACATTCCCCAGGAGGAGGAAGCATCCCAGCTTCCCCAGCACACAATAAAGCTAGAAGAGATTAATGGCAGGACTAACTGTTCACCCTTTCCTACTTACTTCACATACAATTGAATAAGCCCCATCAGTTCGATGAGTATGCCCTCTACTGTTATATGCGCTTTACAACCCAGCTTGGTAACACATGAACTCGCTTATCAGCATGGAACAGGTAACCCCTCTCATGAACTTTACACTTGAACAACGTGATAACAGAAATTATATCATTTTGCTACCTATACTATCATAGGCGACCCCTCTAATATTATACATTTGCATGGGGTTTCCTTGCATGTCAGAAATGTCTGATGGCCTCATTCTGACCTATCATGAATCCTCATGCACCATATATTATCTCTAGCAAACATCTTGGTCAGATCCACATTTACAAAACTGCCTGATTGTTATCTAGGTACACAATTACAGATCACCATGCTCCAACATAGACACAGACATTTTTCCATGCATAACCTTTCTCGCCCTTCCCATTTTTTTTTTCTTTATCATTGCCTCTGTTGTTAGTATTCCTTTCATATTGTAGCATATCACCAAACATCTCAAGTACTTAGCCTTTCATGATATGCTTTGAATGTATTTGCAGAAATTTTCAATGTTGAATGTCATGTGAAGAGTCAACCCAGAAACATCCTACTTTCTCCACAGACACCTCATAACTCTCAAGTTCAGTTTTCTGGTAACATCATTTAAACACCCACATTTGACTGATGCTTCGGACTCCTCACTGAGAGCCACATAATACAAAATGCAAAGTGCCCTCTCAGTAAAAGTATAGTTTCTAACCCAAATGTACTGAGGGAGTGTCTCCACAGGATGGCCTCTGTGGACACTCGTAGGTATATGTGCCACGTCCGAATTGTTCAATTCTAGAGAAGGAGGTTATAGCTATTGCTATCAGAGATGGACTTTCTCGGCACAGCAATCAACACTAGTGTTGTATAAAAAATATATAGTTTTATTGAAAATCGATTAAAAAAAAAATATATATATAACAGAAAATAGTACAGAAAAAATATAAGTGTTAGTACAATTAAAAAACAGATCATAACATCAGATACAAAATATCAAAGATAACCCTCAATCACCGCAAAACATTTTTTGAATGGTGATTTTATGTACACCTGATACTTGGTCCAAGACTGTAGTGGGTACAGGTATATATCCGGTGTTTGAGGGATTCATTGTAGTACAGATAACCTCTACATGTTTCACGTATATATTAACGCTTCTTCAGGAGAATGTAATACAGAAAAAAATCTTTTAATGTATGAGATCAGTATCTGGTGTATAGGTTCCAATGACAAAACCGTCACGGTATACACTAAAAAGTTTTTTTGATCATTTGCAATTAAAAGTGCTGAAATGGGTAGGTCTCCAAAGCTATGTATACTTTATTAATTGGGAACCATTCACGTATAGGAAGGTAGATAATTTATCTCAGCAAAACGACAGACAATGATGGTGTGTAACATACACCTATCCTATTCTGTCGGTTGAAAAATATACCCAGTCCCGCACTGCTTAGAGTATTAAGTAATGTCTGGCCATTTGGATATATATCACTCTTTTATAGTGAACGCTGTTCCAACATAGGGATGTTCACGGTGCAAGAAATTGCAGCCGTAACACTTGTGTTAGTGCTGTGGAGCAGAGAATCGAGTGCGTGTTCCTCCTGGCAGTCGGACCATATATTTTCTGTTATATATATATATATATATATATATATATATATATATATATATATATATATATTTTTAATGGATTTTCAATAAAACTATATATTTTTTATACAACACTAGTGTTGATTGCTGTGCCGAGAAAGTCCATCTCTGATAGCAATAGCTATAACCTCCTTCTCTAGAATAGTTTCTAACCCAACCTGCCTATCTTCCAAATTCTCTGTCACTCTAGACAAATCGATCCTCTCCCAAAGTCCACGCAATTCAGTTAACTCTCCACTAACCCAACATGCTCCACCGATACATGTTTACCTTGGCCTCGTTCTCATGTTACCTGTTACAGTTACTATTTACTTGTTATCCCTCTGTACTCAAAGTTTCCACACACTCCTACTGAATAGTCCATACACTGTTTTTAGTAGTTGAATGAGGAAAATGGTGAGAATTCTCTAGTGTGATGTCAATCTTACAGCCTCATACACCTTATCTTTATAACACAAAGGGTTGATGTCACTGGCTCAAGGCTCTAGAACAAACTTCATCCCCTTTTTCCCTTATGTACCCCCCCTTTTTTCCTTTGTTTTATACTATACTTCATAATTCACGTCAGCAAGTAAACTCTATTCACAACCTAACAATTTTTTGTCATCTGCAATTTACTTTATTATGATTCACCTAAATGTAGCAGTTAGGATTGATCTGAACTTCCTAAGCAACACCTACGTATCTCTATTCAGGCAGCTCATACCTCCCTCCAGATTGTTTTCAGACCCCATCCCACTATAAACGGATCTGTGCCTCTGATACACGACCATCACCCCACCGGTAGACAATGTGTTCTTTATTCTTGCCCTCTTTCTGAACTTAATTACAGGTTTGCACTTTATATAACTTTAATATTCAACGTGACCCCCTGCTTTTCCCCTCTAATCAACCTTACCCCACAAGCCAATGTACTATATAAACAGGAAAATAAAATCTGTTGGTAAAACATATCGGAGAGATCCCCATTTCCCCAATGCACACAATAGCTCACTCAACCTTACCTTATCCCTCTCTCATCAGCACACTTTAATTCTTTCCCATAGAACCCACTGAGTGTTGTTTGTAAGTGACTAATTTATATCAATCTCTACACATCTTCTAGAGGCATCTTCTTCTGCCCTACTACCTCCCAACACAGCACAGGTAATTGAACTGTGCTGACCCTTCCCAACATAGCTCTATAAGGCAGGGTAGCTGGTATATCCTTACTTATGGTCTCTCCCCTTCCCATAACATCTGAATTTGTCCTACTTATATTACCCCCCCCCTCCGACACAGATCTTCCTTTCAACTAGTGATCGACCGATATCGTTTTTTTAATGCCGATACCGATACCGACATTTTGGTCATCGGATATCAGTATATTTGCCGATATTTTCGGACATGTAAAAAAAAGTATTATTTTTTTTTTTTTCAAAGGTACTGTTGTGGAGGGATCTCCTCCTCGGCACTGAAAAGCATTCAAAAGGCCAAGTTTGGCTGTTTTGAATGTTGTCAGTTTTTTTAATTTGGCGCGGAGTACCAGGAAGTGATGTCATGACATCACTTCCGGGTTTTTTACATGGAGACTCGATCAGAGCCGAATGCCGGTGGGACGGGGACCCGGGCGAGCCGCGGAAGACGGCGGGAGGGGGGGGACGTCCCCTCCTTCTCCTTGTAATGACAACTTCTCAGCCGCATCAGTTGTCATTACAAGACAGCCGACCATCGGCTATAGACGCCGGTACCGGGGTGATGCCTCTAGCTGCAGGCATCTCTCCGATACAAGCACTTTCCCTAAATATCAGCAATATCGGTAAATCAAAAGGCAGATTCCGATATATCGGGGAAAGTGCATATCGGCCCCCGATATATCGGTGTTGCCGATAATCGGTCAATCCCTACTTTCAACATCCCCCTACCCCCCCCCCCTTTTTTTTTCCTCTGCCACATTCTTTACTTTATCAACAGCTCCCAACATGCCCCCAGCAGACACAGGTTCTAAACTCGCAAATGTCAAAATAGTCTCTCCCAATTGGAAAGGTCTAAATCTTCCTGAAAAAAAGATCTCAACTTCTTCTATACATGCGAAAAATAAAAGCTGACATAATCCTCTTACAAGAAACCCATTTCAAGACTGACAATATCCCAAAACTAGCTAACAAAGACTTCCCCAAGGTGTATCCAACCACTTAGCCAAAACAAAAGGGGTTTCCATCCTTATATCCAAGCATCTCCCCCTAGAAATCTCAGATTCATTATTAGATGAAGAAGGTAGATATGCCTTAATAAAAGGCACCCTTTGGGGAAGACCAATCACGATAGCCGACATACGCAGCCCCAATGCAGCTCAGGTCAGTTTCTTCCGTAATCTAATAACAACATTAGCCTCATTTTCGGTATACTCATTATTGTTGGGGACTTTAATGTAGCCCTTAATCCTCTTGAAGATACATTCTCAGGCACATCTTCACTACCGTTTAGAGCTCTTAGACAAATTAAAATCTAACTGCAGGAACTTTCCCTACATGACTCCTGACGTAACCTATATCCTGATGTAAAGGATTACACCTTCTTCTCCCCTCCCTACAACCAATAATCTAGAATTAATCATATTTTCTTTCTCAAAAAGATTTATCCATCCTCTCCAAACCTAGTATCGAACCAGTTTTCTTTATCAGAGCATCACCCGATAACCCTCACTCTATCATTTCCCGACCACCTCCATTTCATCAAAACCTGGAGACTAGACTGGTCCCTGCTTGCGGACCCCGTCCATACTTCCACCATCAACAATCATATCTCTGACTTTTTCAAACTCAACAACACACCTGACACCAGTCCCCTTATTCAGTGGGAAGCCCAAAAATGTGTAATCAGAGGTACCCTGTCAAAGATAGCAGCTGCTCGAAAAAAAATCAATCAGGAAACCATCAACAAACTTATTAAACAAATACAAACTCTCGAGATGACTTTGACCAGGGCACAACACACTCTGACAGATCTTGAACATGCTCGCAAACAACTAAAAGAGGAGCTGGGTCGTGATGTCAGAAAAAGATTTTCCCTCTCACATAAACTCTTCTATGAGTTCAGCAACAAATGTGGAAAACTTCTGGCCAGAGCTCTACTATATAAAAAAACAAACAATACAATTCATAAACTACGCACACCTTCCGGTCAGAAGTTGTCCGCAAGCGATGACATCACACATAATTTTGCACATTATTATTCGGATCTTTACATCCTTCCTTAGCCCTGGACATAAGCCACCTAATGATAACAGATTAAGGAAGTCCATTATTAAGGACTTTCTCAATAAGCACAGCCCAAAACCAATTTCCCAACAACAAGCCTGAAACATTGGCCCTTTGACAGCTGAAGAATTCGAAACAGCAATCAAACAAATGAAATTAGGTAAAAGCCCGGGCCCAGATAGCTTTTCCCTGGCCTACTACAAAACCTTCCCAAATTCATTAATAGACCCTTTCCTACGTGCATTTAATCAGCTTTCGAACCCAGACATCCCACCCAATAACCTTTTAGAAGCTCATATCTCAGTCATCCCCAAACCCGGAAAAGACCCCACATTCACCAATAATTACCGCCCCACAGTGGCGGAACCAGAGGGTTAGCTGGGGTGTCAATTGACACCCCAGAAAAAGTCCCTGCCACCCCTGTTGCCACCCCGATCCAGGCTGGCAGCGGAGGAATCACAGGCAGTGGTGGGATGGGATCAGCCGGTTCGCAGAACCGGCTGATCCCTCTAAGCTGGCGGCCAGGGTCAGGGAGCAGCAGAGCAGTGCGTCCCGAAGTCGAGCCCGCCCATTCTGTGACAATAGCGAATGAAAATTCGCTATTGTCACATGGATCCTCCTCCGGCCAATCAGGGAGCGGGTCCTCCCGCTTCCTGATTGGCCGAATGGCAAATGCCGTGCCATTGGTCGAGGAGGCGCCGGCGGGAGGACTGAGAAGATGCAGGGAGCCGCGGACCGATGATAAGCTGCTGTGATGACCGTCCGTCCGTGAGGTAAGTAAGCCGGTCTCATGGGGGGGGGGGGGGGGACGCTGGCACTCTGCAATGATTGCGGGCAAATGCTGTGGCACTCTGCAATAATCATTGGGGGCATTGCTGTCTCACTCTGCAATAATCATTGGGGGCAAGGCTGTCTCACTGCAATAATCATTGGGGGCATTTCTGTGGCACTCTGCAATAATCATTGGGGGCAAGGCTGTCTCACTGCAATAATCATTGGGGGCATTGCTGTGGCACTCTGCAATAATCATTGGGGGCATTGCTGTCTCACTGCAATAATCATTGGGGGCATTTCTGTGGCACTCTGCAATAATCATTGGGGGCATTGCTGTCTCACTGCAATAATCATTGGGGGCATTGCTGTCTCACTGCAATAATCATTGGGGGCATTGCTGTCTCACTCTGCAATAATCATTGGGGGCATTGCTGTCTCACTGCAATAATCATTGGGGGCAAGGCTGTCTCACTGCAATAATCATTGGGGGCAAGGCTGTCTCACTGCAATAATCATTGGGGGCATTGCTGTCTCACTCTGCAATAATCATTGGGGGCATTGCTGTCTCACTCTGCAATAATCATTGTGGGCATTGCTGTCTCACTCTGCAATAATCATTGGGGGCAAGGCTGTGGCACTCTGCAATAATCATTGGGGGCAAGGCTGTGGCACTCTGCAATAATCATTGGGGGCAAGGCTGTCTCACTCTGCAATAATCATTGGGGGCAAGGCTGTGGCACTCTGCAATAATCATTGGGGGCATTTCTGTGGCACTCTGCAATAATCATTGGGGGCATTGCTGTCTCACTCTGCAATAATCATTGGGGGCATTGCTGTGGCACTCTGCAATAATCATTGGGGGCATTTCTGTGGCACTCTGCAATAATCATTGGGGGCAAACCTGTATCCTGTCTGTATCCTCTGATCACCACCACCTGTATCCTGTCTTTACTAGTAATGGCAGCGATCATTAGAGGGACTGCGACATTGCGGTGGACGAATCTGACACTAAATTACACTTTGTATATTGACCCCCCAAAATAATACCTAGCCACCCCTTTGCCACCCCTGTTTTAAAAGTCTAGCTCCGCCACTGCCGCCCCATTTCCCTCCTAAACACGGATCTGAAAATCTTTGCAAAAATGCTGGCTAATGGCATACTTCCCCTAATCACAGGATTATTCACAAAGGATCAAGTGGGCTTTGTCCCAGGCAGGGAGGCAAAGGACAATACCCTTAAAGCATTGAACATCCACTACTTACTCAATAAAACTAAACAGCTCAGAATTTTTCTATCCTTAGATGCTGAAAAGGCATTTAACAGGTAGCAAGGCCCGAAGCGAAAAAAAAAAAAAAAAAAATAGCGCAGGGCAGACATGACCATGTGAAGAGGGGAGACAGGGCAGGTGTGAGTTAAATTAAATTGTTTTGAGTTGGGGGGTATTCAGGGATTGGTGTATCAGGTTTGGGAGGGGTTGAGGTACAGTTAGGAGGGGTGGCCCCTCAGATTGGAGGTCAGTGGAAGTTCAACGGACGAAGGAAGAAGAAGCTTGGTCACCCACCTTTTTCACTGCATTCAGCATTTCAGAGCATCTCACCTCAGCTTCCCTGGTCTGTGATGGCGGATTTGGACGTTTTGCTGGAGCAAATTAAGGCCGCTGCCGCGGTGAAGGGGACTGAGTGGCTCCGGTCCCAGGTCTCCACGTTGATGGGGGTTCAGGACTCTGCACAGGATTCGGAGGGGCTTGCGGTCCCGCGGGCTCGGCGGTCACGGCCGCCGGAGCGTTTTTCACCGGACCCTTCCCCTCGAGCTCAGCGTCATCCTAGGAGCCCCGACAGGGACCCTTCAGGGCCGCCGGCTAAGCGTACTCCTGCTGCGGCCGTGCGCGCCTCTGGGAGGAATCCTCTGCATGGACGGAGCTCTGGGGGTAGTGGGGGGAGGCGGCCTTCGGTCTCTCCCCGTCCCTCTCGCCGGGGTGCTACTGGACTGGCGGGCTCCCCTACTGGCGATGCTCCGGTCGGAGGGGTGCCTCGGCGTGGGAGCGGCTTCATGGCGGCCGGTGGCAGCAGTGATCGGCGGGACTCGGAGTCGGCCTCGGCTGGGCGCAGAGAGATGACGCGGCGGGGCAAGTCACGTGGCCGGGTCATCGGAAGTTCGGCTGGTTCACAGAGGTCTCCGTCGGGCGGAGCTGGAGTACGGGGGCGTGGACGCCTGTCGCTCGGCTCTGCAGATGGCGGGAGTGCGACACCTGGTGGACGGATGTCGGCGGTGCCCGGGGACGATCGTTCGGAAGGCGAAGTGTCCGGATCGGATGTGGAAGAGGATGTCGGTGGTCGGTCGGCGACGAGGGAGGCTGGATCGGCGGCTGGGGGCGCCCCCCCTGGGCAGACAGGTGAGGTCACAATTCCTTCTCTGGCTTTGTCTGATTTGCGGGGCTTGTTTGATGTGGGGGGTGGGAGTGCTGGAGGGGCTCGGGGGGTGGGGGTGTCCCGGCCAGTGGGGGCGGGGACCCCGGAAGGGGTGATAATGGGGGTTTGAGGGGCTTCCTCCTGGGTCTACGGGACCTCTTGGGGCGTTTGCCCCCGGGGGACGGGGGCCGCTTGTCTCCAGCGGCGGCTTGGGTGCCTCCGGCGGGGGGCTCGGGCACGGAGCCGGGGGGGGCCCCGGGGCTGGCGGGGCCGTCTTCCACGGGGCTAGTTGCGGGGGGGGCTGGGGCCCCTCCCCAGGTTGTTGGTGCTCCGGCAGTGGTGGCGGTGACGGCCGGGGCGACGGGGGACAAGACCGGGACGGCGAAGGAGGGGAAGGCGGACGCTGTTCGCCTGGACGATTCAGCGAAAGGTGAGGTATATGTTTGTTTTGAGGGCCCGTTGGGGGCACATTTGAAGCAGGAAGTCCGGGAGAAGATCTGGAAGGGTGAGTACGTGGAAATCTTCACGCTGTTGCCCCTCGAGAAGTTTCACCTGGACAGGGTTAAACCGGAGGAGCGCAAGAAGGAAGACGAGGAGGCGCGACGCTATCGGCTTATCCCTCGGACCTTCGCCAATTGGCTGCAGGCCTTTGCCATTCTGGCGGGCGTCATAGGGGAAAAGGCGCCAGAAAACTGCTCGGCCCTGTTCTGCTACATGGACGCTGTAGGGGAAGCCTATCGGGTTTACGGGGGGTCGGCCTGGCTGCGGTACGACGAACAGTTCCGGCAGCGGAAGGCGGTTAGGCCGTCCTTGCGGTGGGACCACAAGGACATCAGCCTGTGGATGCGGCTCATGTCGTCTGCGAAGGCTCCGAATCAGTTTTTTCCAGGGGGGGCCGGTGGTTCTGCGACCCCGGGACAGCCGGCCGCAAAGAGGAGGGGTTTCTGCTGGCAATTTAATGAGGGTTCCTGTAAGTTCGGTGGCACATGTCGCTTCAAACATGAATGCTCCGGTTGCGGAGGTTCCCATTCCTTGGCTCGGTGTTTTAAGTCCGGAAAAGGGCGGTCCGGAGAGCCTTCGCACAAAGGGGACGACGCCGGTGAGGGTGGAAAGGCTGCGGCCTTTTCTAGATAGGTACCCCGATAGGGCGGCTGCTCGACTTCTGGGGGAGGGTTTTGCGGTGGGTTTTCGTATCCCTTGCTCTTTGGCCTCGGTGCCGCCGGTGGCGAGGAATTTGCGTTCGGCATTGCGCCACCCTTTGGTGGTGTCGGATAAGTTGCACAAGGAAGTGGCTCTCGGTCGCATGGCGGGCCCGTTCTCGGAGGTGCCGGTGCGTGACTTGGTGGTTTCGCCGTTGGGGGTGGTTCCCAAGAAGGAACCCAACAAGTTTCGCCTCATTCACCACCTCTCCTTCCCGAAGGGTGGGTCTGTGAATGACGCCATCGACCCGGAGGCCTGTACGGTGTCTTACATTTCCTTTGACGCCGCGGTGGCCTGGGTGCGACATTATGGGCGGGGGGCCTTGATGGCCAAATCGGACATTGAGGCGGCGTTCAGGTTGCTCCCGGTTCACCCGGACAGTTTTCGATTGCTGGGCTGCCGGTGGCAAGGGGCGTATTATGTGGATCGCTGCCTTCCTATGGGCTGCTCCATATCGTGCGCGCTGTTTGAGACCTTCAGTTCCTTTGTGGAGTGGGTGGTTCGGGAGGTTTCCGGTGTGAATTCGGTGATCCACTATTTGGACGACTTTCTGTGTGTGGGCCCGCCCGCTTCCAACGGGTGCGCGATCCTGCTTGCCACGTTGCAGCATGTGGCCGGGAGCTTCGGCATTCCGTTGGCCCCCGACAAGACGGAAGGCCCGACCACGGTGCTCAGCTTCCTGGGCATTGTCGTGGATTCGGAGGCCATGGAGTGTCGCCTACCGGAGGATAAATTGGGGGCTTTGAGAGCTGAAATTGAAGGGGTGCTGGGTTTGCGCAAGATTCAGTTGCGCAGCTTGCAGTCGTTGCTGGGTAAATTGAATTTTGCCTGCCGCATTATGCCCATGGGCCGGGTTTTCTGCCGACGGCTGTCGGCGGCGACTTCGGGGGTGAAGTTGCCCACTCACTTCGTCAGGCTCAACAGGGAACACAGGGATGACTTGCGTCTGTGGCACGGTTTTTTGGCCACATACAATGGTAGATCCTTGTGGATGGCCGGGCCGATCAGCAACTTTGATTTGGAACTGTTTACCGATGCTGCTGGTTCGGCGGGGTACGGGGCTTTTCACAGGGGGGCGTGGAGCGCCGCCCCTTGGCCGGGGGCATGGCAGGTAGCGGGGCTGGTCAGCAACTTGGTGTTGCTGGAACTGTTCCCGGTGGTGGTGGCCCTGGAGATTTGGGGGGCGGAGTTCAGGAACCTGAAGGTTCGCCTCCATTGCGACAATCTCGGGGTGGTTCAGGTGATCAACCGCGCGTCGGCTTCGTCTCAGCCGGTGGTGCGCCTCCTCAGGTATTTGGTTTTGCGGTGTCTACGGTTGAATGTTTTCCTGTACGCTGTGCACATTCCGGGGGTTAAGAATGATATTGCTGACGCGCTGTCTCGTTTTCAGTGGGACAGGTTCCGGGAGTTGGCACCGGCAGCGGAGCAACGCGGAGTCACGTGTCCGGAGTGGCTATGGGGGATTGCCTTGGGGTCCTCGCTGGATGGATCAGGAAGTCGGTGAGCGAGTCCACGTGGTCGGCTTATTGCAAGGTATGGTTGGAGTGGCTCGAGGTGTTGCGGGTGGCATCGGTGGATCCTCTGGGTCCGGAGGTCAGGTGGGTGTTACTTTCTTTTGTCTCTGATCATTTTGAGAGGGGCGCGTCGGCTTCCGCTGTGGCTCGCAAGTTGTCCGGCTTGGCCTTTCTGTTTAAATTTCTGGGTTGTCAGGATTACACGAAGGACTTCGTGGTGAGACAAGCGTTACGGGGCTATTCCAGGGCTTATCGGAGGAGGGACACTAGGCGCCCGGTGTCCTTCGCTCTTTTGCAGGACGTCTGCCGGCAATTGGGGGAGCACTGCGCCTCGAGTTACGAGGTGGTGTTGTTTAAGGCGGCCTTTTCTCTCGCTTTTTTCGGGGCTTTCCGGATTGGGGAATTGGTCAGCTCCTCCCGGACGGTGCCGGGGGGCCTATTGGGTCAGGATGTCTCTGTCGGTCGGGAGGGGGTTACTATCCTCCTTCGACGGTCCAAAACGGACCAGAGTGGCAAGGGGGTCCGTGTCCGGTTGTTCGCGGTGCCGTCTTCACCGCTGTGCCCGGTAGGGGCGGTTCGGGATTACTGGGCAATCCGCCCTTCGCGGCCCGGTTCATTTTTAATGCATGCGGACGGGTCGTCGTTATCTCGTTTTCAATTTGTATCGGTGTTCAGAAGGTGTGTGGGCTCTTTGGGTTTGGATGCCAGTAGGTTTGCATCACATTCCTTTCGGATCGGGGCGGCCACTGAGGCTGCACGCTGGGGATTGAATGACGATGCGGTCAAACGCATTGGGCGCTGGGAGTCTAGGAGGTTCTTGTTGTACGTTCGTCCACAGCTGTTGGTGTAGGGTATGTACGGGGGGTGGTTTTGTCGCTGGGGGGGTGTGGGCCCGGCTGGTTATCTGATTATTGGTTGGTTTTCTTTTCCTTTTGTCCCCTTTTCTTGTAGGTTTGGAACCCTGCCTTGTTTGGATCGTGGGACACTCGTATGTTTTCTGGGGGGCCCGGAGAGCTGATGTGCGTCCTAATGGTAGACAACTTGGTTTTTCTCGGCACGAGGCTTGTGTCAGGTGGCTGGGGGTGCCGGGGCTTACTTGGGGCAGGGTCCTTCCCGAAGTGCATTGTTTCGCCCGGTTGGACAGGCAGCCAGATGTTTTGGTGCTGCATGCCGGGGGCAACGATTTGGGGGCCAGGTCCGCGCGGGCCTTGATCAGGGACATAAAGTTGGATTTCCTTCGGCTGCGCACGGCTTTTCCGGCGCTGCTTGTAGTTTGGTCGGATATGGTGGCCCGCACGTCCTGGCGCATGGCCAGGTCAGTCGCGCGCCTTAATAAGGCTCGGATTAAGTTGAACAAGGAAGTGGGGCGCTTTGTGTGTCGGAATGGGGGGTTGGTGGTTCGCCACCTGGAGTTGGAAGTGGACACATGGCGGTATCTGCGGGATGATGGAGTCCACCTCAATGCGGTGGGTATAGATTTATGGGCCCTGGGATTACAGGATGGGATCCAGCGAGCCTTGAGGGTTTGGAGGGGCACGCAAGGGTAAGGTGTCACCCTTGGGTGCTGGTGGCGTTTTGTTGGTCTTTGCTGGCGGGGGAGGTGAACAGTTTAGGATAAGGGTATGGTTGGGACTCATCGTTGGTATGGGTCCCTATGGTGCATTCCATTTAATGTCAGTTTAAATGGAATTCAAAATGGTGGCACTGCGGGGAGTGGTTTGTCTCCGAGCCGGTGACGCGGCTGGAGGCCTATCAGGGCACAGGTCCCGCAGTGCAGGATTTGGAATTATTTGGAGGAGCCTCAAAGACCAACAGGCCTAATGACTGATTGTTTTATGTTTGTAAGGAATGTTTTTTCTCCTTATGTTAATTTTAAGGTAAAAGGGTTAATAAAATGGCTGCTGTGGCCAATTAACTCCAAGCACGGTGTGGTCTCAATTATTTAGGTAAAGGGAAAGGTTTATGGCATGGGGGTGGAGCCTTTGGCTTTAAGCAGCCTAAGAGTTTGGGGGTGACATCTATTCTACATTGGTCAAGCAAGGCCCGAAGCGAAAAAAAAAAAAAAAAAAATAGCGCAGGGCAGACATGACCATGTGAAGAGGGGAGACAGGGCAGGTGTGAGTTAAATTAAATTGTTTTGAGTTGGGGGGTATTCAGGGATTGGTGTATCAGGTTTGGGAGGGGTTGAGGTACAGTTAGGAGGGGTGGCCCCTCAGATTGGAGGTCAGTGGAAGTTCAACGGACGAAGGAAGAAGAAGCTTCCCACCCGCCCTCCCTAATTTCTGGGACTGTTATGGTTGATTTTGATTCATGTCTTTTGTGCTTTCTGTCCTTTCTGGGGGAATTTTATATTGTCATGGCAGCTGGGCGTTTTGTTGGTCTTTGCTGGCGGGGGAGGTGAACAGTTTAGGATAAGGGTATGGTTGGGACTCATCGTTGGTATGGGTCCCTATGGTGCATTCCATTTAATGTCAGTTTAAATGGAATTCAAAATGGTGGCACTGCGGGGAGTGGTTTGTCTCCGAGCCGGTGACGCGGCTGGAGGCCTATCAGGGCACAGGTCCCGCAGTGCAGGATTTGGAATTATTTGGAGGAGCCTCAAAGACCAACAGGCCTAATGACTGATTGTTTTATGTTTGTAAGGAATGTTTTTTCTCCTTATGTTAATTTTAAGGTAAAAGGGTTAATAAAATGGCTGCTGTGGCCAATTAACTCCAAGCACGGTGTGGTCTCAATTATTTAGGTAAAGGGAAAGGTTTATGGCATGGGGGTGGAGCCTTTGGCTTTAAGCAGCCTAAGAGTTTGGGGGTGACATCTATTCTACATTGGTCATGACTTGGGACTATCTCGATGCAGTACTCCATGCTATTGGACTAGGCAGTAATCTTATTCAACTAATAATGTTCCTTTACATTAACCCATCTGCCAAAATTTGTGTGAATGGCCTTCTGTCTGAAGCCTTCTCTATCAAAAGGACAACCGTCAGAGATGTCCTCTATCGCTATTACTGTTCATTCTTGCACCTGAACCTTTCCTGCACCGTATCCATAAAAACACTGACATTCGAGGAGTTTCTGTGGGAAATTGACAATAAAAACTGTCCGCTTTCACCGACGATATCCTGCTATTTCTCACGGAACCCCACATAACCCTGCCCAATCTCCTAAAAGATCTTCACCTATTTCAATTCATAGCTAACTTCAAAAACAATTATACTAAGTCACAAGCCTTAAACATAACTCTTAAAGACTCTCAAATCTCAACTTTTAAACAAAACCTCCCATTCTCATGGCAAACAGAGGCTATTACAGTACATACTTAGGAATTCACCTACCAACACACCTCCACAATTTATACTCCATAAACTATAATCCAATTTTAAAAACATAATGCAAGATCTCAAGTCCTGGAATAAATCCCACTTCTCTTGGTTTGGCCGAGCAGCTATCCTTAAAATGAACGTTCTCCCACGGATCCTATACCTACTCCAAACACTACCCATCCATCTACCAAACAGCTTTTTTAGCTCCTTTAGATCAGCCTGCAGAACATTCTTATGGAATCATAATTGCCCAAGAATTAGTTTCTCCCAACTTATCAAACCCAAGTCCAAGGGAGGGATAGGTATCCCAGACATTCAGTTCTACAACAGAGCATACCACCTACAATGCATCATAGATTGGCACATTCACCTCCAGGTAAAAGAATGGGTTAGTTCGGAAAACTCAATCTCCCAACTTCCGACATGCAGCGCCCCTTGGATCCGCCGCAATTTAATCCCGTCTGACCTAAAAGAACACCCCCTTATTGGGCCAACTCTTTACAGATTCCAAGAGTCATGCAACAAATTTAAAATCTCCTCACTCCAAGGTCCACTCTCCCCATCTCAAAAAATCCAGACTTTCCACCGGGACTAACTAACCACCCATGTATGAAAGAACATCCAGGCATTGGACTGAGGATTGTTCTTCTCCACAATGGTAAAATCCCCTCTTATGACAACCTCAATTCACAGCAAGCTAACCTTAAACTATCAATTTGGGATTACCTGCAACTTCGACACTTTATACAATCTACCCAACGTATCCATAATCTCCCCACCACACTAACCCCCTCTGAAAATCTATGTATCAGCTCAAATCTCCAATACCATGTTATTTCTAAAATGCACAACTTACTCTGGAATAATATTAAAGCCAATAAAGGGAAAACCTGCAATGACTGGGCCCAGGACCTACACATAGAAATCTCTGGCGCTCAGTAGGAAAACATCTACCAAAATGTTCACAAGGGTTCCATTAATGT
Organism: Pelophylax lessonae; assembly: GCF_965119305.1. Classification (NCBI taxonomy): domain Eukaryota; kingdom Metazoa; phylum Chordata; class Amphibia; order Anura; family Ranidae; genus Pelophylax; species Pelophylax lessonae. The sequence goes on from NC_138771.1 coordinate 623,998,906, forward strand.
TTCTATACAGGAAAACAACTACAAAGTTGTATACCAGTGGTATCATACACCCTCCCTACTACACAAAATAGATAGATCAATTCCCAATCAATGTTGGAGATGCCATCAACCAAATGGCAATCTCTTCCACATCTGTTGGGAATGTCCACTCGTTAAAGCCTTTTGGAAAAGAGTACATAACCAAATAACATCAATTACCACCTACCCCTAAGAATTATTGCCTGCCCAATTCCTTCTTCACCACCAACAGCCCCATCATACTTCTTTACCTATGTTAATGATAAATGCAGCAAAAATGTGTGTTCCTCTGTCTTGGGGTACCCCAGGAGTCCCTTCTCTTGCAGATTGGTACAAACGTATAGACAAAATAGTGGATATGGAAGAACTCATGTCAATATCACATGATTCCCCTTCCAAATTTGCAAATACTTGGGCCATCTGGCTACACCCCCGCACATCAAGAGAATACTTACAAGAAATTGGACACCTCCACCCAGTTCAAACCTAAAGCAAAAATGGCCTGTCTTCTTTCTAACAATTTTAAACATTAGAGATTCAGACCTCTCAACCCACTACATTGACGTACCTTATTGTCGCCATGCCTATACCCCACACATTTGACCAGTATCAGGCTGATGATTATTACACCCAAAACCATTAAAACATACATAAACTCCCCCCTCCCCCCTTTTTTTTCTAATATTCTTCCTGGTCTTTTTTCACCAAACTCTACCCCACCTGAGTTCCCTCAATCCCCCAATTTAACTATGGTGCAAGCACTGGTCACTTGCATTTACACCCTATCAATGCTCTCTATAACTAGAACGACCCTTACTACTCTCTTCCTTACCCACCCAACCTCATTACTTTCCCTAATCTCGGTTAAGAAACTGATTACATGATATTGCATTCAGATCAAAGATCATTCCTTCATAGACCAACTTTGTATTCTTTATAATACTCAATTTTGTATTTCATCAGTAGTATCTTGTTCTGTAAGTTTCTCTCTGCATATTTCTAATCGTTTTCCTAAGTGATTTGTTATACTACCTAATGCAACCTCATATATGTTTACGTTATTTTACAGAATTCATTGTATTTGCATGTATGTAATAACCAACACCGTTTATTTCAATAAAATTTGTTAAAAAAATGTGCTGATAATCAAAATCCTGAGGGAAATAGTCCCATAGTGTCCATATTAAAGGAAAGCTCACTTCTGTGGCAGCTCAGCCATAGGAGCAAGAAGCAACTCTGAAATAAAAGCATAGGAGGGGGAAGCAGTTAAAAAATGTAATACTGATAAAATGTAATGCACTCACAAAGGAAGCATAAATCAAGCATGTATTGCTGCAAATATCTGTCCTTGCCAACACAAAGTCCTGATCTGCCCGGTGGTGAAGGACTGCAGTTTAACTGATCAGTAGCGCTAGAGGCTCCCAGGGCTTCCTGATTGCCATTGAAGAGGCGATTGTGATGATGGGGGAAATTGGCAACGCATTGCGGAGCATGCGCTCCTTCTTCAGGCAATGGGGTAGACGTCATGGCTGCTTTTAAGGAGAGAAGGTAGAGGCTTTCCTAGAAAGCTCTACTGATGCTGCATTGTACATCATTACAGAATGTCTGGAATTTATTCATGGAAAGGTCTAAAGTTACCAAAGGATCCACTTTATTAAACACATAGTACATAAAATGAACATCTTTCCCAGTACTCGGTCTTAATAGTTAGATAAACCCCAAACAGAAACCACTGGGGGAACAAGAGGATCAGCATTACATCCAATGTAATGGCTTTTTGGTTGTCTGATTTATTTATGGCTTCCGTTTTATTATTATTTATTATTATATTTTTTTCTTATAATTGTTTACATAGTACCATATGTGGTAGTAACAGTAGTAACAGTGTGTGTGGGTGTGTGTGTTTGTGTCAATAGTAAATTGTATATCCCTGCATGTTGTGATCGTTAGGATGCCCATCTAATAGTTTTTTTTTAAACTATCGATGCTCCCTGCTGATACCACTGCTTGTGGAAGAGAATTCCACATCCCTACCGCTCTGACAGTAAAGAACCCTCTACGTAGTTTAAGGTTAAACAGCTTCTCTTCCAGTTTCAATGAATGGCCGCGTGTCTTTTCAAACTCCCTCCCACTAAAAAGGTTTTTCCCTATACTAGGATCACCAGTAAGGTATTTGAATATTGCTATCATATCCCCTCTCAAGGGTCTCTTCTCCAGAAAGAATAATTTTAATGCTTGAAGTCTTTCCCAATAACTGAGATCCTCCTTAACCTTTATTAGCTTTGTTGCCCTTCTCTGAACTCTTTCCAGTTCCGGCACATCTTTCTTGAGGACTGGGGCCCAGAACGGGATGGCATATTCAAGATGCCGCCAGAACAAAGTCTTGTAGAATGGGGGAATTATTGTTTTATCTCTGGAGTGAATCTCCTTTATTATTCATGATAATTTTTTGTTGGCTGTGCTTGCAGCAGCTTGGCGTTGCATGCCATTGTCATGTACTAGGACCCCCAGATCTTTTTCCATCCTGGATTCCCCCAGAGGTTCTCCCCCTAGTGAGTAACTTGTATTCAAATTTTTAGCACCCAAATGCATTACTTTGCATTTTTCAACATTAAACCTCATTAGCCATATAGTTTCCCACCCCATTATTTTATGTAGGTCTTCTTGTAAGGTTTCCACATCTTGCTAGGAAGTTATGGCCCTGTTTAGCTTTGTATCATCAGCAAATATTGAGATTGAGCTGTTTATCCCATCCTCTGTCTCTATAGTTTAAGTAAATTAAACAAAATTGGGGCAGATCCTTGGGGACCCCACATACCACACCAGACCATTCTGAATATTCACTATTTATCACCATCCTTTGGACCCACCCCTGTAGCTAGTTCTCTATCCAGGCACATACCCTATGGTTCATGCCAACCTACCTCAAACGTTTGTGGGGAACTGTATGAAATGCCTTTGCAACATCCAGATACACCACATCACAGGCCTTCCTTTATGTAGATGGCAGCTTACTTCCTCATTGAATGATAATAGATTGGTCTGGCAAAAACGATCCTTCATGAATCCATGCTGATTACCACTAATGATACCGTTTTCATTAGCAAAATCTTGAATATAGTCCCTTATCATTCCCTCCAATAGCTTACAAACTTTTGATGTTAGGCTGACTGGCTTGTAGTTTCTAGGGCTACATCTCGGCACTTTTTTAAATGTTGGTACCACATTGGCTTTCCTCCAATCAGCTAGTACCAAAATTAGGATTCCATCACCTGACTGAGTTCATTAACCACTTCGCGACCACCACCCGCCTATTTACTGTGGCAGGGTGGCTCTCCTGCGCGAACCAACGTAGGTCTACGTCGGTCACGCATGTGAAGCTAGGGGGTGAGCATCGGAGAAGCCGATGCACGGGTCAGGCGGCTCAGATTGCCACCTGACACCCATGATCCTTCCCCGCTGAGAGAGAAGGACGGTCAGCTGTTGTAAACACAGCCGACCGCTCTTCTCCCTGAAATGATCACAAAGCTCATGTGATCCTTCTATATATGATCATATGTCTCTATGGTCATTTCACAAACCACGCCCCCCCCACAGTTAGAATCACTCCCCTAGGCTCACATTTAACCCATTGATCACCCATAGGGTTAACCCCTTCCCTGCCAGTGTCATTATTACAGTAACAGTGCATATTTTTTAGCACTGATTACTGTAGTAATGTCACTGGTACCCCCAAAAGGGTCAAAAGTGTCAGTTAGGGGTCCGATCTGTCCTCCACAATGTTGCGGTCCTGCAAAAATTGCAGATCGCCGCCATTACTAGCAATAAAAAAAAAAAAAACAATAAAAATTACATAAATCTTTCCCGTAGTTAGTAGACGCGATAACTTTTGCGCAAACCAATCAAAATACGCTTATTGCTTATTTTGTTTTCTTTTGAGAATGTTATATAGCAAAATGTGAAAAATATAGTTTTTTTTTTTTCAAAATTGACGCTCTTTTTTGGTTTATAGCGCAAAAAATAAATATTGCACAGGTGATCAAATACCACCAGAAGAAAGCTCTATTTGTAGGAAAAAAGAGACATCAATTTTATTTGGGTACAGCATAGCACGACTGCGCAATTGTCCGTTAAAATAACGTAGTGCCCGAATGGCAAAATAGGGCCTGGTCATTAAGGGGGCAAATCCTTCCGGTCTTAACCACTTTAGCCCCGGAGGATTTGGCTGCTCAAAGACCAGGCCCTATTTTGCAGTTCGATACTGCGTGACTTTAATGGGCAATTGCGCGGTCGTGGGACAATGTACCCAAATGAAATTGATGTCCTTTTTTTCCCACAAACAGAGCTTTCTTTTGGTGGTATTTGATCACCTGTTGCGATTTTTATTTTTTTGCGCTTTAAAAAAAGAGCGATTTATTTTGCGGGACTGCGGCATTGCGGCGGACAGATTGGACCCCTGACTGACATTTTTGACACTTTTGGGGGTACCAGTGACATTATTACAGTAATCAGTGCTATAAATATGTACTACAGTAACTATGTTACTGTAAAAATGACACTGGCAGGGAAGGGGTTAACTTTATTGGTGATCAAGGGGTTAAGTCTGTCCCTAGGGGCATGATTCTAACTGTTGGGGGCATGGCTAGTGAAGTAATCACAGAGACATGTGATCCTATATAGCAGGATCGCATAGCCTCTGTGCCTACTTCAGGGAGAATGACAGACAGCTGTGTTTACATCAGCCATCTGTCTTTCTCCCTCTCCTGCAGGAGATTGCGAGTGGCCGGCGGCCATCGGAGCCGCCGGTCACACGCGCTGGCTAGGCAGGGAACGAGCGGGAGCGGGAGCGCGCCTCCAGCGGCGCATGCTCGCCCCCTACAGGCTCTTTGGCAAGCGACGTAGTACTACGTCACTTTGCCTGTAAGCGGCTGCGTGCCGCAGTAAATATACAGGAGGCGGTCGGCAAGTGGTTAAAACACATTTTACAAAACAACATTTGGTTACACAAAATTAGTACATATCAAATTTTCTAAAGAACCACAACATTGTCATAAAAAACTTTTTCAAAAATAAAATACGAAAGACAAATACTATTAAGCAGAGCCAAACATCAAAAGATCACAATCACCATAACATCTTAAAATCTTATATCACCAAAGGTGGGGATCATTGACCAAAAATTGGAGATGCCTTAACCAGTTATTGACCGCCTACCACAGAGTTACTGCAGCAGGCAGCCGCTCCTGGGCAAAGCGACGTAGGTATACATTGCTCGCTCTCAGGAGGCGAGCTCGCACGGCTGCCGGCGCGCTCCCACCCCCGCTCCGATTGCCGCCTGACACCTGTGATCGTTCCCAGCTGAGAGAGAAGGACAGTCGGCTGTTGTAAACACAGCCGACCGTCCTTCTCCCTGGGATGATCACAGAGCTCATGTGATCCTGCTATATAGGATCACAAGTCTCTATGGTCATCTCAGAAGCCACGCCCCCCACAGTTAGAATCACTCCCCTAGGCACACATTTAACCCCTTGATCACCCACAGGGTTAACCCCTTCCCTGCCAATGACATTATTACAGTAACAGTACATATTTTTAGCAACGATTACTGTAGTAACGTCACTGGTCCCCCCCAAAAGTATCAAAAATGTCAGTTAGGGGTCAGATCTGTCTGCCGCAATGTCGTGGTCCCGCAAAAAATTGGAGATCGCCGGTATTACTAGCAAAAAAAAAAACAATAAAAATGACATTAATCTTTCCTGTAGTTAGTAGACGCGATAACTTTTGCGCAAACCAATCAAAATACCCTTATTGCTTATTTTGTTTTCTTTTGAGAATGTTATATAGCAGAATGTGAAAACTATAGTTTTTTTTCCAAAATTGTCGCTCTTTTTTTGTTTATAGCGCAAAAAATAAAAATCGCACAAGTGATCAAATACCACCAAAAGAAAGCTCTATTTGAGGAAAAAAAAGGACATAAATTTTGTTTGGGTACAGCATCGAACGACCGCGCAATTGTCCATTAAAGTAACACACTGCCGAATCGCAAAATAGGGCCTGGTCTGGAAGGGGGCAAATCCTTCCGGTCTTAAAGTGGTTAAGATAAATGTTTAAAATAGGTAAACCCATTATCTAGGTGGACAAACATTAAGAATAATCCCTGATGCGATTTGTATCTACCGTGTTTCCCCGAAAATAAGACCTACCCTGAAAATAAGGCCTAGTATTTTTTTCGGGGAGGGCTGCAATATAAGCCCTACCCCAAAAATAAGCCCTAGTTTAGTGTATGTAAAATCTTAGAATCCACTCTATTACTGGTTTATATAATGTCCAGTGTGTGTTTTTGTAATCTAATAGTGTAAAATACCTTTGGTACTTGGCGCTCAGCTGATTCCCCCCTCTGCTGTCTTTCTCCTCTCATAGCTGTCAGTCTCTCCCCTCTGAAGTGTTCATAGCGGGTCACAGAAGCGTTGAGTATTAGATGAGAATTGTGGGAAATACCTTCGTTATATCGCCGCTCTGCGCATCCATGACCCCAAGCTGTCAGTTGGGGAGTAGAAAAGGAGAACAGAGCAGCAGATCAGCTGAGCGCCGGGCAGAGATGTAACAAAAGTATTTCACACTATTTTAATCTAATACTCGGTGCTTCCATGACCCGCTCTGAACACTGCAGAGGGGAGGGGCTGAGATCCCCTGCTGACAGCTATGAGAGGAGAAAGACAGCAGAGCGGGAGATCAGCTGAGCATCGAGCTGTGATGTAACAAAGGTATTTACCACTATTCTAATCTAATACTCAGTGCTTCCTTGACCCACTCTGAACACTGCAGAGGGGAGGGGTTGAGATCCCCCGCTGACAGCTTTGAGAGGAGAAAGACAGCAGAGCTGGAGATCAGCTGAGCATCGAACAGTGATGTAACAAAGGTATTTACCACTATTCTAATCTAATACTCGGTGCTTCCATGACCTGCTCTGAACACTGCAGAGGAGAGGGGCTGAGATCCCATGCTGACAGCTATGAGAGGAGAAAGACAGCAGAGCGGGAGATCAGCTGAGCATCGAACAGTGATGTAACAAAGGTTTTTCCCACTATTCTAATCTAATACTCAGTGCTTCCATGACCTGCTCTGAACACTGCAGAGGGGAGGGGCTGAGATCCCCTGCTGACAGCTATGAGAGGAGAAAGACAGCAGAGCGGGAGATCAGCTGAGCATCGAGCTGTGATGTAACAAAGGTATTTACCACT